>NC_084550.2:9830000-9832500 GCF_033978685.3 Nerophis lumbriciformis
AAAGACCGGCGGTAGAGTTTTTTCGAAGGAAGTAGTGTGGAACTGCAAACTATCTGTCAGGTTCAAACACTGATGACATCTATTAAACAAGACAAGAAGCAAAGAAGCAAACAGAGACAGAATTAAATTTGGACTCAATCAAGGAGAGACGCTGTCGACCTGTAAACTCTTACAGTGTCTTAGCACGCTCTCCCAAAAGATTGCATGCCTCCTTCTTTTATTTTGGACCCTCCCCGACCACATAGCCACCTTTGTTTCCAAAGGACAAAGGTCGCAAAAAGTTCACAGAAAAGGGCGTAAACAATTCACAGGAAAGGTCAGTTCAAAAAGAGTTTGTAAAATAGTTCAAAAATAGTTCCATAAAATAGTTCAAAAAGAGTTTGTAAAATACTTCAAAAAGAGTTTGTCTGGAAATTGGGCAGATCCTGCCATCTGTCTGCTTTGAAGTCCTTGGGTTAGAACAATATCTTTCTGTTGATAACCATACATGAGAGAAAACAGAAAACTTTTCATGTGGCTTTCCCCCTTACACAGTGGAGTTTTACGAGCCGCCTTCTTGGTAGGTTTCAAAGACAGCCTGTCTTCTTGTCAGGAACACAATGTAATACAAAGTTTTTGTGATACTTTAGAAACAATTATTCCAACACTATCAAGCTGGTGCCTATTTATTGCTTCCACGCAAATTTCCGATAATTAACTTTAGCATTATCATTTTGATTTGAGCATCGAAAGTCACTTACTAGTTTAGCAGGAACAGAGCCGAGGCAGCATCGGCCAAAATCCCTCATCTTTGAGCTCACGCGAGCGAGTGAAAGTGCCAATGTTGATCCTGACTGTCCTTTTTATCTGGGTAAGCTCACGTTTTCTTTTTTGTCTCCTCAGACGAAACTTTTCGTTTATTTGGATGGAATAGCACGTAGGCGTTCACATCGAGTTCTGTCTTTTTCACAAATGGGGAAAGCGGGAGTGACGTATGCCGTAAAGCAAGTTAGCCCATTTGTAGTTTTTTTGTATGGAACCCTGCCGCCCTCCTCAAAGTGCCAGCAAAAGTGATACAGACCCACTCAGGCCATGAAAGAGGTGTCATTCAACTTGTTCTAAGTCGATGTATCATCCCGAATGTTATGAAATATTTTATGGCGCTTGAAAAGTTACTTAGGGCTGCTTTATTTAAAAGCAGATGATAATTGGAGAAGGGCTGCTGTTTCGGAAATTATATATCAAAACTAGGTCTTATCATATTAATCGTCGTGTATATACGCAGATAAACCAGGGAATTTATTTTGAGCGTACTTGATACCTCATATTAACCGTGGATGCTTGCTTGAAAGGTGGCCCGGGCTGCTGCAAAGTCAGTAATCATCAGAGTAGTGCATACACCAGTGCAGTAATGAGTGAGGAGACTCCTACTGCTGTGCTTGCTGGCAAATTTCACTTCAAAATTCACCCGGACTGTATTTAAAGGGGAACATTATCACCAGACCTATGTAAGCGTCAATATATACCTTGATGTTGCAGAAAAAAGACCATATATTTTTTTAACCGATTTCCGAACTCTAAATGGGTGAATTTTGGTGAATTAAACGCCTTTCTAATATTCGCTCTCGGAGCGATGACGTCACAACGTGGCGTCACATTGGGAAGCAATCCGCCATTTTCTCAAACACCGAGTCAAATCAGCTCTGTTATTTTCCGTTTTTTCGACTGTTTTCCGTACTTTAGAGACATCATGCCTCGTTGGTGTGTTGTCGGAGGGTGTAACAACACGAACAGGGACGGATTCAAGTTGCACCAGTGGCCCAAAGATGCGAAAGTGGCAAGAAATTGGACGTTTGTTCCGCACACTTTACCGACGAAAGCTATGCTACGACAGAGATGGCAAGAATGTGTGGATATCCTGCGACACTCAAAGCAGATGCATTTCCAACGATAAAATCAAAGAAATCTGCCACTAGACCCCCATTGAATCTGCCGGAGTGTGTGAGCTATTCAGAGACAAAGGACCTCGGTAGCACGGCAAGCAATGGCGGCAGTTTGTTCCCGCAGACGAGCGAGCTAAACCCCCTGGATGTCTTGGCTCACACCGTCCCTTATGCCACCGAAGATGATCAAGAGAAGAATATCGACCCTAGCTTCCCTGGCCTGCTGACATCAACTCCAAAACTGGACAGATCAGCTTTCAGGAAAAGAGCGCGGGTGAGGGTATGTCTACAGAATATATTAATTGATGAAAATTGGGCTGTCTGCACTCTCAAAGTGCATGTTGTTGCCAAATGTATTTCATATGATGTAAACCTAGTTCATAGTTGTTAGTTTCCTTTAATGCCAAACAAACACATACCAATCGTTGGTTAGAAGGCGATCGCCGATTTCGTCCTCGCTTTCTCCCGTGTCGCTGGCTGTCGTGTCGTTTTCGTCGTTTTCGCTTGCATACGGTTCAAACCGATATGGCTCAATAGCTTCAGTTTCTTCTTCAATTTCGTTTTCGCTACCTGCCTCC
>NC_084550.2:9837500-9992500 GCF_033978685.3 Nerophis lumbriciformis
CTACACTGTTTCAATGTCCATTTCTCTGATGATGCAATTGTTGATGACTGAAGTGCTGATATCAACCAAACCTAACCCCCCCACATCTCTTCTGCTCAAAAGTGGGGCAAAGAGAAATTATTGTTTTTTCTCATGTTTTTCTCATAAACAGGCTCTAGGAACACATACTACTGGATCGTCATTAAAAAGTCAATTTTGCACAACGGGGGACCGGCAGCCAATATGTAGCTTTTTCTGTCACGGTTATTCAATGCAAGCCTAATTTGGCCTAATGTTTGTTATTTACACTGTGAAATGACAAGGTGGTAGTTATATCTCATTTGTCATGTCCCCCTCCCCAACTACCCAGGCCTTGTTTCTGAGGTTTTCATGCGGAAGAAAGACACAAAGGTCCTGGTCAACCTAAAGAACATTGCGATCTTTGACTGTGATGAAACCGCCTTATATAAGAAGGTACAACCAACCATACCAACAGTTTAATAGCACCTGAAGTGTATATTCTTGCAATATGCTTAACGTTTTCTGGTTATCTTCCAAGGTTGTGTCTATAGAAGACAAGGAGGTATTCGCCTTCCAGATGGTCAACTATACATGTGCAACAGAGGGTGACGCCTACCTGGACATGTCTCAAGTTGACATCTCCGTCACTATGACTTTAGGGTGCATTCAGGTCATCTTTCTTAACAAGTTTGTCTCCTCCATACTGGTGAGAATGAACAACTCCACCACTATCTGGCATGGCTGTTACCTCTACTTTTACTACAACTTTGAAACATTTATTGCGCAGGCATTTATAAACAACTTCCAGGAGGCTAAAATGGCTGTGGCTGAGGCAACGCAGCAGGCAGCCGAGAAGGCAGCATCAGGCGTAAAGGAGCTGTCAGGGCGGAGCATGCGGATTTCTCTCAACGTCGGCTTGAATGCACCTATCATCTTCGTCCCTCAGTCCTCTTCGTCCAGGAACGTCCTGGTGGGCGACCTGGGCTTCCTGTCTGTAAAGAACCACTTTGCCACGCAACCCTATGAAAGCAACGTCAATGTCCCGCCTGTGGTGGACGTCATTGAAGTCAAGCTGACAGACCTCAAGATGTACAGGTTAGGCATCCATTTATCTTATCTTTGGAAAGACTTGTTACTAGGGGTGTAACGGTACACAAACATTTCGGTTCGGTACGTACCTCGGTTTAGAAGTCACGGTTCGGTTCATTTTCGGTACAGTAAGAAAACAACAAAATATAAATTTTTTGGTTATTTATTTACCAAATTTGTAAACAATGGCATAACATACATATACACACAGGGTCCATTGCCAGGGTTAATGTGGTCAACATCTATAAAATAAAAACTAAATAAGATAAGGCTCAGAATGGTTTCTTAACAAAACCTTTCTACATATGAAGTGCTTTTTTTGATTGATTGATTGAGACTTTTATTAGTAGATTGCACAGTACAATGCATATTCCGTACAATTGACCTCTAAATAGTAACACTCCAATAAGTTTTTCAACTTGTTTAAGTCGGGGTCCACGTTAATCAAATTTAAACTGCCTCAAGTTGTTGCTCAGATTAAATAAAATGACAAAACTTTTCTTCTACATATAAAAAGTGCAACGTTAAACAGTTTCAAGTAGGGATGTCCCGATCCGATATTTGGATCGGATCGGCCGCCGATATTTGCAAAAAAATGCGTATCGGCAAGGCATGGGAAAATGCCGATCCAGATCCAGTTAAAAAAAAAACAACTCTGCTCCGTGTTTTCCAACGCACCTATTTAAATACTACATTCCACTTTTCTGCTGCTCCCTATAATTTCCGTTCCGCATTTTCCAGCACACCTTCAACACATCCACATGTCTGTGGATTCTAACGCAGTTGCTTTTAGCTGCTGGCATTACACGACAGGCTCTTCTCACTCTTTTCTGTGTCTCCCTCTCACAGACAGCAAGCGCACCTTCTTACACACGTCACATACTGTCACGTCATACGTCACATACGTATACGTCCTCCCCGAGCAGAGAGGTAGCAGCATGGCTAACGTTAGCTGTGATGCTAGCGCAGCCGTGTGACCGACGTTCTCTCTAAGGTGCGCGCTTGTGCAATTGCGCACTGTTTAAAAGTCCTCTGCGCATAGCAATTATATGCCACGCACAAAATCAAATAAAAAAATAAGTGCATAACAATTTTCGACACACGGACACGACAGAGAAAACAGTTTTCGTCATCATTGTTCAAATATTACAACGTCTGTCGAGACGCTTATCTCCATTCGGTGCCACACGCCCACACCATCAAAATGGCAAGGCAAAAATTTCCAGATCAACACCGTATGAAAAAATTAGTGATTTTTTTCATTGTGATTTCCTTCTCTGCATGAAAGTTTAAAAGTAGCATATATTAATGCAGTATGAAGAAGAATGTTTTAATGTAGACATGCAAGCCTTAAAAGAAAATGTTGAAAATCAAGACTACATTTCCTGCAAATGGATGCATTTCTACCCTATATTTTAACTTTAGATTTATTCTCATATCAAACTCTTTTGGCTGTCTTTTTGACACTTACATCCGGCGCCCCCCTCCACACCCTGGATTATAAATAATGTAAATAATTCAATGTGATTATCTTGTGTGATGACTGTATTATGATGATAGTATATATCTGATAGTATATATCTGTATCATGAATCAATTTAAGTGGACCCCGACTTAAACAAGTTGAAAAACTTATTATACCATTTAGTGGTCAATTGTACGGAAAATGTACTTCACTGTGCAACCTACTAATAAAAATCTCAATCAATCAATCAAAACACACAGAATCATCATACTGCTGTGATTATATGCATCAAGTGTTCATTCAAGGCTAAGGAAAAATATCGAGATATATATCTTGTATCGCAATATGGCCTTAAAATATCGCAATATTAAAAAAAGGCCATATCGCCCAGCCCTAGTTCAATGATGCCATTTCTGTTTGTCATGTATAATTTTGTCTATTTTGTGTTTATCCTTGAATAAACAGGTCAGTTTCTTGTTACCAACCATTGTGTATTATTCAAACTCACCTAATTCAGCTGGCTAGTTGTTATCAAGAGTACTAAAACCCTTTTCAACATGATTCTGACAACTAAGTAGGCTAAATAACTTTAAACGTTAATACATGCTCGGATAGGCCATTATCGGTCAGTATCGGTATCGGTCAGTATCGGTATCGGATCGGAAGTGCAAAAACAATATCGGTATCGGATCGGAAGTGCAAAAACCTGGATCGGGACATCCCTAGTTTCAAGTCAACTCAGCCTCAGATTAACTTTTCTTTTCCCCCCCAGCCTGGCTAACTTGGTAGTAAGAGGCTATATGGGCTCATTGTTCTTCCACCATAGAAGTGGGTCAAAATCTAGTCTTTAATGCAAGATGGACTTAATGTATATCTGCTGCTATAAAAAACATTTGTTATTGCTTTAGCCCTGCCTGACTCGCCAATGAGAGGCTGCTTGAATGCGGTGGTGACGCTTCAAATGGGTTAGCATGTGTTATGAGAGTAGCGTATGTGTGTGTGTGTGTGGCCCTTTAATATGTGACAGCATGTGAGGTGAGTGTGGGGGCGAGCAAGGTGAGGGAGCGATAGCGTGAGTGCGGGGAGTGGCTAGTGTTTTGTTGAATTGGCTGTGTGCAAGACCTCAATAAAGCCACGATTTGCAACTAATCGCCGGACTCGTCATTTACCCTGGAGTCCGGAGCTGTGGAGACCCACTGCCGGGTAGAGTGAAGGGTGTTGCCCCCGAGAATACATCGGCCCTGGAGAAGTGTCTCCCCTGCGCTCCTCGACTACGGTCTGGGAGCCGGAAGCAGGAAAGGTACATACATGTTTGACGTGTTGTCAGAAGCAGCTGCTGAACAATGTCGGCAAACCTCCGTCCTCCATTGTTGTATCGCGTAGCCAAAGTGTTCCCAAACGGGAGATCTTAACAAGGCAGGAGGGTCTTCCAGCTCTGGCTTTTACATGTTGTCCTAGCCCGGTCGCTGCTAGTATGTGAACTCGTTCGGTACACCTCCGAACCGAACCGATTCCCCCGTACCGAAACGGTTCAATACAAATACACGTACCGTTACACCCCTACTTGTTACAAATTGATTGTATTGGTATTTGTGCTGAATGTTTGTACAGAACCACATTCATTGATGGAGGCTTCCAGGGCGAGAGCCAGCTGCTAAAGCCACTGTGCCTCGACCTGAACATTATGAGAAATCTTTCATCAGGCTGGTACAGCCACATCCCAGACATTGCGATTGCAGCGCACCTCAAGCCGCTGAGTGTAAGTAATAATATGAGCATACCTCTTTGTTTGCTGTCAAATCAACAAGTTTCAATCCTCTCTGTCTTCTCCCAACAGTTGATCCTCAGCCAGGATGACATGATAGTTATTTTCAGGATTCTCAACGAAAATCTCACGGAGACCTCTGGCATCGCCTCCCCCAACTGTCCACTTGATTCTATTGACGCCTCCGAACCCAACAAAGACTCGGACAGCTCCGGAAACCCAGGAGCCAGCAGTAAGTACAGATTGAATAGTGACCAAGACCAACTGAATTATGGGCGCAGTAGATGACTCCCATTAGCTTCATTGTCAGTCGCCTCGTACTTGCTCTGTATCAGTGGTCCCCAAACCCCGGTCCGGGGACCGGTACCGGTCCGTGAAGCATTTGCTACCGGGCCGCAGAGAAACATGAAATCATTTATAAAGGACTGCATTTTCTCCGACTTAACTTTGGCCTGTCCCACTAGACCAGGGGTCGGCAACCTTTACCAGTCAAAGAGCCATTTTGACCAGTTTCGCAAATTATAGAAAACAATGTGAGCCGCAAATTTTTTTTTGAAATTTTAAATGAATTAACACTGCATACAAAGTTTTTTTTTTGCTTTGTGCTATGTATAAACTAGGGGTCTCAGACACGCTGCCCACACCTTTATATGGAATTTGAAAGCTTGTGCGGCACGCGGGTTTTAAATGAATGGCGCTTGTCAGCGTCATGCGTGCCGTGATGGTACAGCATATATCGCCCACTACAACCAGCGTGCCTGATCAGCCACACGTTGTATGGTGTTTCCGCTTTCTCACGTAGGTGACAGCAAGGCATACTTGGTCAAAAACCACACAGGTTACACTGACGGTGGCGGTATAAAAAAAACTATAACACTCTTACTAATAATGCGCCACACTGTGAACCCACACCAAACAAGAATGACAAACACATTTCGGGAGAACATCTGCACAGTAACACAACATAAACACAACAGGACAAATACCCAGAATCCCATGCAGCCCTAACTCTAATGGGATACATTATACACCCCCGCTACCAAACCCTGCCCACCTCAACGACGCACAGAGGGGGGAGGGGGGGGGGGGGGGTTGGTGGTAGCAGGGGTGTATAATGTAGCCCGGAAGAGTCAGGGCTGCATGGGATTCTGGGTGTTTGTCATTCTTGTTTGGTTTTGGTTCAAAGTGTGGCGCATTATTAGTAAGAGTGTTAAAGTTGTTTTATACAGTCACCGTCAGTGTAACCTGTGTGGCTGTTGACAAAGTATGCCTTGCTGTCACGTACGTGTGCAAGCAGAAGATGTATATTGTATAACAAGTGTTGGGCTGGCACGCTGTTAATACAGATTGTAGAGAGCGTCAAATGTTGTACCATCATGGCACGCCCTTATTATAACTGTAAGGGTGAAACTCGGTGAATATTAATCCCGGAGTTATCTGCGAGAGACACTGAAATCCGGAAGTCTCACGGGAAAATTGGGGGGTTCAGCAAGTAAGCTGCTGAGCCGCATCAGAGTGATCAAAGAGCCGCATGCGGCTCCGGAGCCGCGGGTTGCCGACCCCTGCACTAGACACACCAATAAGCTGGTTTGATAGATGTACAATAAAACTCCTCATAGGAAGTTGTTATGGTTGTTATAACTGAGTAATATGATACAATGCACATTAATGAACATATCAAATATAAATGTGACAGATTGTAGCCAAAGGCTGATTTCCATCTGCATCTCATTGCAAAGAAACACGCTCCCACTAATTCAGAGTTATAGTGACTTGCATTTTTCATGCACTTATTTTAGCTGTATTTATCTGGCACAAGCGGTAACGCCGGTCCCTGAAAATAATACCTACATTAAACCGGTCCGTGGTGCAAAAAAGGTTGGGGACCCCTGCTCTATATTACAAATCAGAATGCATTAAAAAAAGACAAGCATGTGTGTTCTTGTCTTACATAGGGATTATGAATGATAGGCAAAATAATAAGAAAGTGCAGTTACCTTTAAAATTGCTGAAAAATATTACGCTATGGAACTGTTCAACTGATGTTTTTGTTTACCTGGTAAGTAAGCAACTAAAAACAATTTACATTTGCCGTGGTGGCTTTGTGGTGTTAGGCAACACGGTGGTGACTGCAGCTGTTGTGGAGGCTCATGAAGACAGGCTCAAGATAACCATGAAATTTGACTTCAAGTTTGACTCCATGTCACTGCTCCTGTATCAGCCTAATGGGAATGAGGTAATCCCCCTTAGATAGAAGCCCCTCTAACACAGGTACAGTGCATTAAAATGTTCTGCATTTTGTTTAGTTACAGCCTTATTCCAAAATGGAATCAATTCATTTTTGTCCTCAACATAATGACAAATTGAAAAGGTTTTTTTTTTATTTCCAAATTTATTGAACATAAAAAGCTAAAAAAAAAATCACATGTACTTAAGTATTCACAGCCTTTGCTCAATACTTTGTTGATGCAGCAATTACAGCCTCAAATCTTTTTATATATGATGCCACAACCTGGGCACACCTATCTTTGACCAGTTTCTTCCATTCCTCTCTGCCCATCCCTCTTTGGAGCACCTCTCTGACTTAAACATGTGGACAATGCTGAAGAAACAAGTCCATGTCAGAAAACCAACAAATTTAGCTGAACTGCACCAATTTTGTCAAGAGGAGTGGTCAAAAATTCAGGCAGAAGCTTGTGGATGGCTACCAAAAGCGCCTTATTGCAGTGAAACTTGCCAAGGGACATGTAAGCAAATATTAACATTGCTGTAAGTATACTTTTGACCCAGCACATTTGCTCACATTTTCAGTAGACCCATAATAAATTCATAAAAGAACCAAACTTCATGAATGTTTTTTGTGACCAACAAGTATGTGCTCCAATCACTCTATCACAAAAAAATAAGAGTTGTAGAAAGTATTGGAAATTCAAGACAGCCATGACATTATGTTCTTTACAAGGGTATGTACACTTTTGACCGCGACTGTAGGTGTGCCAGGCTTGTGGCATTGTATTCAACAAGACTTGAGGCTGAAATTGCTGCCCAAGGTGCATCAACAAAGTATTGAGCAAAGGCTGTGAATACTTATTTAAATTTTTTCACTTTTTTATTTGTAATAATTTTGCGGGAAAAACAACTTTTCACATTGTCATTATGGGGTATTAGAGATGCGCGGATAGGCAATTATTTCATCCGCAACCGCATCACAAAAGTCGTCACCCATCCGCCATCCACCCGAACTAACATTTTATCAAAACCGCACCCACCCGCACCCACCCGTTGATATATATCTAATACAGACGATGCAAGGCATTAGTGAGGTTATAAAGCTTTTGCCTGTTAAAGAAAGGAGACTGATCCAGTGAAGCAGAGACATTCAATGCGTGCCACGCTGTCACGGCCCAGACTCACACCAGTGCGCAATCATCTGGGAGCCGCGCTGAGCGCACCTCCAAGCGCGCTCGCGCCACTCAAACTGCTGCAGGCAGCTGCGTTCTATCTTGTTTTAACATATTGTGGCACTCTTCTGGGATCACGGCGGACGAAACTGCTCATGCTCAGGGTGTTTGTGGAGGTTCGGGGTTTTTGCACAAATGTGATGCACCATGTTAGATGTCCCGGTTTTGTGACTGTCGTAGACATAAACAGCGTCGCAGCTCTTGCAAATCACGAGGCCAGCATTACCATCATCCTGATTTACAACCTCATAAAAACGAGTCCACGCTGAACTTTTCTGGCCTTTTTTTCCCCTGGTCTTTAGTATTCCCTTTTTTAGTTTGTCGCGTACCACGTTTGCTGCCGGCGTTGCCATCTTTTTTTTTTTCTTCTTCTGTTGTGGCATATGCTGCAGGTGCCTGCTCGTTTTTCGTATGTGGGTAACAACATTTAACTATGTATATATATTTCCGAATTGGTTTAACTGCCACCCGCCTGAATCTATTTAAAATCTAATTTTTTTTTATTTCAACCGCCCGACCCGCGGATAATCCGCGGACTCCGCGGTTGTGTCCGCAAACCGCGCATCTCTATGGGGTATTGTCTGTAGAATTTTGAGTACAAAAAATATGTATTCCATTTTAGATCATAAAAAGTAAAAATAATGGCGTTCATGATTTTCTAGACTCAGCTGTTGGACCCACATGATAACCTGCTAAAGCTGGGACAGTTTGCCCTGGGCACCATCTCCACCTCTGTCACCATGTTCGCCGATACCACCATGAAGGCCTTGGTCCGACTATCCACCTGCCTTCTCGATGACACGAGGCCAACAAGCAACACATTCTCCCCAAGGTACTGAAGATGCAAATGCACTCGTGTATCACTTTCCATGAAGGTTATGCCTACTGCAAGAAACTAATTGTGGTATTGAATTCAAATCCTTTATTTTGCTTGAACCTTTGCATTATCCGCTTCAGGATGATGGCGCTGCGTCCCGGTGCAGAGCAGAAGATGATGGTGGAGGTCAACTATCGGCAGGGCCGTGAAGGTTTCTCCTTGGACACGGTAGTTCAGGACGTGTACCTGTGCGCTAGCATGGAGTTCCTCCTCGCGGTGGCCAATGTCTTCCTCAACGCCCACAAGGAAGGCTTTGCTGAGACGCCCCAAGCCAAGGGCAACGCTGCATTGGGAGACAAGAGCAGCTCACATGCTGCATCGATGGAAATCAGTGAGTCGCGTTTTTGCTGTAGGCCATTACAAGTGGCACATTGCTCCTGTCATATAGAGCAGTGGTCCCCAACCACCGGGCCGCGGCCCGGTACCGGTCCGTGGATCGATTAGTACCGGGCTGCACAAGAAATACATTAATTAATTAATTATTTTTTAATTTTTTTAATTTTTATTTTTTTTATTAAATCAACAGAAAAAACACAAGATACACTTACAATTAGTGCACCAACCCAAAAAACCTCCCTCCCCCATTTACACTCATTCACACTCATTCACACAAAAGGGTTGTTTCTTTCTGTTATTATTATTTCTGGTTCCTACATTATATATCAATATAGATCAATACAGTCTGCAGGAATACAGTCCGTAAGCACATATAATTGTATTTTTTTATGACAAAAAAAAAAAAAAAAAATACAATACAACCCCCCCCCACCGGTCCGCGGGACAAATATTCAAGCGTTGACCGGTCCGCAGTTACAAAAAGGTTGGGGACCACTGATATAGAGCACATGTGTCAAACTCAAGGCCCAGGGGCCAGAGCTGGCCCGCTACACCATTTTCTGTGGTTCACCACCTCATTTTATTTGGCCTGAAAAAGCCTGGAAATAACATGCGTCAAAGTACTTTATCTTTTCTTACTAAATGTATTTTTTCTTTAAATTTTGACAGAGAAAAAAATTATAAAATATTCATCAAATGCATCGGCAATTGTGTAACAATATCATAAGATGAACCCTTATACATTTATATTAATTTATTACTCACTGTTACAAGCGACCCTCTGAGGGCAGCCGTAACTGCAATATGGCCCTCAATGAAAACGCGTTTGACACCCCTAATATAGAGGATCTTAGAATTGTGTGAACATATTGGTCTTGATTAGAGATGTCCGATAATGGCTTTTTTGCCGATATTCCGATATTGTCCAACTCTTAATTACCGATTCCGATATCAACCGATACCGATATATACAGTCGTGGAATTAACACATTATTATGCCTAATTTTGTTGTGATGCCCCGCTGGATGCATTAAACAATGTAACAAGGTTTTCCAAAATAAATCAACTCAAGTTATGGAAAAAAATGCCAACATGGCACTGCCATATTTATTATTGAAGTCACAAAGTGCATTATTTTTTGTTTACATGCCTCAAAACAGTAGCTCCTAATGCTCATGAGGAGGTTGAGGTGGGTGGGTTTGGGGTGGGCGGGGTTGAGGGGGGGGGGGGTGTATACTATAGCATCCCGGAAGAGTTAGTTCTGCAAGGGGTTCTGGGTATTTGTTCTGATGTTCTCCCGAAATGTGTTTGTCATTCTTGTTTGGTGTGGCGCATATTTGTAACAGTGTTAAAGTTGTTTATACGACCACCCTCAGTGTGACCTGTATGGCTGTGGACCAAGTATGAATTGCATTCACTTGTGTGTGTGAAAAGCCGTAGATTTAGTGTGATTGGGCCGGCATGCAAAGGCAGTGCCTTTAAGGTTTATTGGCGCTCTGTACTTCTCCCTACGTCCGTGTACACAGCAGCGTTTTAAAAAGTCATAAATTTAACTTTTTGAAACCGATACCGATAATTTCCGATATTACATTTTAAAGCATTTATCGGCCGGCAATATCGGCAGCTCGATATTATCGGACATCTCTAGTCTTGATGTATTATTCTATTGTCAATTTCTTGAGGTACAAATGTGAAAGCATAGCAGAGCCTGCCATTGACATTATATACAAAACAACAATAATAATAAAGGAAGAAATCTGATCCTGTGGTCCCTAGCTTTCTGGAAATATGACCCCCAGAACAATTTAGTTTGATATCTATGCATGTCATTTTGCTCTCAGCTGCTGCTCCGGCCACTTTGTCAAAGACGGTGATTAACGTAGTGGTGCGAAACCCAGAGATCGCATTTGTCGCCGACCTGACGAGTGCCGAGACACTGGCCCTGGTGATGACCACGGATTGTGAACTAGTCATGAAAAATGACACAGAGAGTTCAACTATGACTGCCGTTATCCAAGATCTTAAGGTTAGTTGCGATTGCATCCTAAAGTTTCTTTAAAGTGTGTTTAATCAACCTGTCTGTGTTTTTTAGGTTGTGGCATGTCCCTTCTTGAGCGAGAAGAGGGTAAACAACGTAACCACAGTACTGCAGCCATGCCAGGTGTTCTTCCAGAGTAGTCAATCCAGTACTTCTCCACAAGCTATGGAGCTCTCCATCAATGCTCTCTCGCTGAAGGTTGGTGCTTCACTAACATGACTATAAATGACGTTTGTGAGCTTTGACAGAAGACATGCTAGCACACATGTAATACAGATATCCTTCAAAGTGGTCAATGACTTCTGGACAGTTATTTGCGATGTCTCGCGCATGCCCCAGCAATAACAAATTTGTCCAATGGTGGCCATGTTTTTCAACCAATCTCGCTAAAATTTTACACACGTGTGCTTGTCACTTCTTTAAATGTGTGTACTAAATGTTGTAGTGATTAGGCCAAACACCCAAAACTTACAGCGGGTGTTTTGTAGAGCGACAGAGTATTTTTTTTAAAATCAACCTGACTTATGAGGGCAAATTCGGGTGTTTCATAACAGTGCCAACTTGAGGTATCAGAAAAATATACGCACCAATGTGTACCCTTTAGCATACCTGCCAACTACTCCGGTTTTCCCGTAATTAGTACGGTTTTCATCAACCTATTCCGGGTTACGGTTGCAGTGATAAAAAATACGTTTTTCATTAATTAAAAAAAAAAATTTTTTTTTAAGTTTTATTCACGAAATCGTGTAACAACAATGACAATCGACACTGCTTCCCGTAACTTCCTATCGAGCCATTCCGAATGCCATGCGCGAGGCTATTTACAGCACCGCTGCCAAGCACGAGGCACCAGTTGCCATTGTTTCCAAACGAGCGAACGATCATGGAATCAGCCGGAGAAAAATCGCAAACGAGTCTTAAACCGAAAAGAAAACTGCAGTCATTCCGTGAAGAATATTCAAAAGCCTATCCGGGAATAATTATCCGTTCCAAAAAGGGTGAAAACTACGCGAATTGCACCTTGTGCAGACAAGATTTTTCGATCGGACACGGAGGAATTAGCGATGTAAAAGACCACGTTGGGACAAAAAAACACAAGTCTAATGCCGTTGCTAGCGATACAAGTGGAAAACTTTCAACGTTTTTCGTCGCCCAAACAGATTCTTTGGATGTGATAAATGCCGAAGTTTTATTTATGATGCTATTGAATTACATTTTAATGAAGTAAACTTATCATAAAGTTACCATATCATTTTTGCAGTATGATCAATCTGATAGAATACATTTGGATTTTAGCCACAAAAAGGTAATGACACCAATGTTATCTATTGGAATTGTTTAGTACTGTTATACTGTTAAAAGTGTTTATACTATTTATGCTTTCAAGTCCAAGTTGAAGAAATCTTGTTAAATGTTGACAGCATAACTACCAAAATACAGAAGTATGTCCTTAATATTTTTGCAGTGCTATTTCTGTTGAAAAGTTAAAATGATTACATTAGAGATGTGATGTGCCACTTTTCAAGTGTCTGATGGCTTAGATTAATTTTCATTAATTTTTCATATTTTGAATTCTTTTGAAAGGCTTACAAAAAAACTACATTTGAATTGTAATTCCATGCTATTGACAGGACTATTAATTTTAATGAAGTTAGCTTACCATGTTTACAGTATGATAATTGTGATAGAAATGTGAATTTTAGGCACAGAATATTTTTTACAATTGAACAAGGCAGTAGATTATACAAGCTTGGACAGAACGTTAACAATGACACCAATTTTTTTTTTTATGGAATTGTTTAGTACTGTTTTACCATTTGTTAACTGTAAAAAGTGTTTATACTGTTTATACTTTCAATTAACAAATTGAAGTCTTGTGAAAGGTTGACAGGATAACTGGCATTAACTGTCAAAATAATTTCAAACTATTGAAGTTAGCTTACAGAATAAACATGTCAATCAACCCATATGATTTTTGCTGTAATATTTTTGTTTTGAAAAGTCACTGTGACTGATAGAAAGTGATGGTTTTAGCAACATTTTAACCAGTCTGAATGCTAATAATCATTTTGCGCCCCCCTGAACCCCCCACCAGGACTTTGTCCTGGACCTACCGGGGCCTGCGGCCCCTGGACCCTGGCTACTAGGTTTTTCTGATTTCAAAAGTTGGCAGGTATGCTTTAGTGTACAGCGGTTCCTGAGTAGAGGTTCCTGGGTAGAAGAGGGACCCCTGAATACCAGAGGAAGCGCCACGGCCGCTGTGCGTAGTCGCAACGGCGGCGGACTCTTTACGCTTTTATTCAAGTCAATGTGTCCGTTTTCACAGCTTGCTGTAGTCGATCCGGATAAATGCGCTATATATACGCAGAGTTTCTATTTTCGCCGATCGCCGCAGCACGCCTAAAATCTAAAAACACTGCTAAAATCTGAATTTGGACAGGAAGTCATGCACAAACACAAAATCAATTATCCGGTTTACTTTAAAAAATAAAATGCTTCATCTTCAAAGCGGACCGTATTTTACATATTGAATCGTCAAAATGGGCGGGGATGGATATGCATACTTGCCAACCCTCCTGAATTTTCCGGGAGACTCCCGAATTTCAGTGCCTCTCCCGAAAATCTCCCGGGACAACCATTCTCCCGAATTTCTCCCGATTCCCAGCCTGACCTGAGTGAGGACAGCCTGTCGTCACGTCCACTTTTCCTCCATATAAACAGCGTGCCGGCGCAGTCACGTTATAACATCTACGGCTTTTGGAGCTCAGTGCGCAACTCCACACACAACAAGAAGGAGACTATTATATATGTCTCCGTTATCCATCGGGTTATCTATAACCCATAAAGTAGGCAGGCACGGAGCTATTTCTCAGCGTGTGTTTATTCCAGCCGGCACGTTAATACACTGACACACAACATCCGGATTCCCATCATGCATTGCTTCAAAACTACGGCAAGTAGTAATGTCCAAAAACATAACAGTATGTTTAGAAAAGATTGTTAGAAAGATAGTGACAGAATAGAACGAGGATGGACAATACAACCCTGAACTCACTCCTTTCCTGCAAATAAAATTGCACAGATGCTGCCCATACCTATGCTCCTTCAAAGGCTGTGCTACTGGCTGCAAAGCATTGCACTTTCAAATACAACAATGAATAGAGAGGAGTGTTATGTGTGTGCATATGTGTAAATAAATGAACACTGAAATTCAAGTATTTCTTATATATATATATATATATATATATATATATACCGTATTTTTCGGACTATAAGTCGCAGTTTTTTTCATAGTTTGGCCGGGGGTGCGACTTATACTCAGGAGCGACTTATGTGTGAAATTATTTACACATTACCGTAAAATATCAAATAATATTATTTATCTCATTCACGTAAGAGACTAGACGTATAAGATTTCATGGGATTTAGCGATTAGGAGTGACAGATTGTTTGGTAAACGTATAGCATGTTCTATATGTTATAGTTATTTGAATGACTCTTACCATAATATGTTACATTAACATACCAGTTGGTTATTTATGCCTCATATAACGTACACTTATTCAGCCTGTTGTTCACTATTCTTTATTTATTTTAAATTGCCTTTCAAATGTCTATTCTTGGTGTTGGCTTTTATCAAATACATTTCCCCCAAAAAATGCGACTTATACTCCAGTGCGACTTTTATGTTTTTTTTCCTTCTTTATTATGCATTTTCGGCCGGTGCGACTTATACTCGGAAAAATACGGTGTATATATATATAAAAGAAATACTTGAATTTCAGTGAATTCTAGCTATAAATATACTCCTCCCCCCTTAACCCCGGCCCACCCCGACCCCGCCCACCTCAAACACCCCTCCCAATCTCCCGAATTCGGAGGTCTCAGGGTTGGCAAGTATGTGGATATGAAGTCAACTTGTCAAAGGTTTTCAGACTTAATTTCACCTTCTTGAACCAAATGCTGATTCTGAAGGTCCAAAATTAAAGAAGCATATTCCGGGCAGCTATGTGCACATATTGGGTCCCTTGTCAAATGCCAGCTGATACAGAGGCTGTGGAAGCAGGGGCGTAGTTTGTGGGAGTTGTGTGTCTACAACGCTCGCCAGGGGGGTAAAAAAAAAAGAAGAAAAAAAGTCATCATTTTGCAAGGCAAAACTGTCGTATTTTTCTCGAGTCAAGTCAATGCCGTCAAGACGCGCCCGCCTGTGGGTATTGATGGAAGACAAAGCTCAAGACGTTGTTTACTTCAGTGTTTATCAAATGATTATCCGCGGATTTACAAGATCTCGTAAAAGTTCACTATTTTGCTGCACGGTGGAGCCTCAACACACCGGCAGTGGGTATTGCCGGACGACAGATTTAATAGATACCCTTTAAGTTCTAAAAATTCCAATGTGATTTCTCCCAACTTTTGCAACGCTAACACGAATCACTGATATTCAACTATCCAGGTTTCTCCTATCATCATCAAAACAGTCATCTCCATCCAGTCGGCCCTGACTCCGGCTGCAGACACCACAGAGGAGCTTGAAAGCCCCGTCCCGGTAGATATGTGGTCGAAGCGGGACTGGAAGGACCTCAAATTGTGGTTCTTGGAGGAGCAGGGAGATTCAGTCACACAAACACTGGAGCCACTGATTCCGCAAGGGGAGTCGTTGAAGGTAAGAGAAGATGAGTGTGTGGTCCTATATAGCAGTGGTTCTCAAATGGGGGTACGCGTACCCCTGGGGGTACTTGAAGGTATGCCAAGGGGTACGTGAGATTTTTTTTAAATATTCTAAAAATAGCAACAATTCAAAAATCCTTTATAAATATATTTATTGAATAATACTTCAACAAAATATGAATGTAAGTTCATAAACTCAGTGAAGCACAAGCTCAGGTTTGTCACTAAAAAGTCTGTCAAAAAGAACTGAAAAGAAATGCAACAATGCAATATTCAGTGTTGACAGCTAGAGTTTTTGTGGACATGTTCCATAAATATTGATGTTAAAGATTTCTTTTTTTGTGAAGAAATGTTTAGAATTAAGTTCATGAATCCAGATGGATCTCTATTACAATCCCCAAAGAGGGCACTTTAAGTTGATGATTACTTCTATGTGTAGCAATCTTTATTTATAATTGAATCACTTGTTTATTTTTCAACACGTTTTTAGTTATTCTTATATCTTTTTTTCCAAATAGTTCAAGAAAGACCACTACGAATGAACAATATTTTGCACTGTTATGCAATTTAATAAATCAGAAACTGATGACATAGTGCTGTATTTTACTTCTTTATCTCTTTTTTTCCCAACCAAAAATGCTTTGCTCTGATTAGGGGGTACTTGAATTAAAAAAATGTTCACAGGGGGTAGATCACTGAAAAAAGGTTGAGAACCACTGCTATATAGGGCTGGGTGATATATCGATATACTCGATATATCGCGGGTTTGTCTCTTTGCGACATAGAAAAAGCTATATCGTGATATTCGAGTGTATGTTCTCACACAGTTGCTTTTAGCTGCGGCCATTACACTGCATGCGTTTCCCACTCTTTCCTGTCTCTCCTTCTCAGAGACTTAAAAAAAGGTAGCGACATGGGTAACATTAGCTGTGATGCTAACGGTGCGTTGCGAGTGGTAATACGAGAGAAAGAAGGTGCGAATCTGGTAACAAATGAAGGAAGAATGAATTCCCAAGAAAAACAGCACGGGGTCCATCGTCTGGCGGTGGTTTGGCTTCAAGCGGGAATATGTTGAACAATTATGCGGCAAAAGCGTTGCTACAAAAAGTAGCAGCACTGCTAATTTGTAGCATCATTTGAAAAGTCACCCGCTAGAGAATGAAGAGTGCTTGAAACTGCATGTCAACATCTCCGTTCGGTGCCACACCAACAAAATGCCGAGGCAACCATTTCCACATCAGCACCGTATGAAAAAACTAGTCAACAACAGAAGGAGATAACGTCCGCAGGAACCTACCACATAGCGAAGGACATACACTATTTGATTTCCTATTATGCAGCTCATTTTTATTTGACAGTTATTGAAATCTCTTGTGTGACATCATGCACAAAAGTGCACTTTATTTGTTTTAAACTATTGTAGTGGCGTTCTGTACAAAAAGTGCACGTTAATTTAGTGTTGTTTTGATATGTCATCTTAGTGACATCACCATGCACAAAAGTGCACTAATAGCTTGTTTTCTTTGACAATCTTGCACTTTCTGTTTTGGAATGACATGAATGTTTGTGCCACTGCTTAATAACTGTTAAATAAATACAGTTTTGGTCAATTGACTTAGTTGTGATTTCCCTCTCTGCATGAAAGTTTAAAATATATTAATGCAGTATGAAGAAGAATGTTTTAATGTAGACACATAGAATCATCATACTGCTGTGATTATATGCATCAAGTGTTCATTCAAGGCTAAGGCAAAATATGGAGATATACAGGTAAAAGCCAGTAAATTAGAATATTTTGAAAAACTTGATTTATTTCAGTAATTGCATTCAAAAGGTGTAACTTGTACATTATATTTATTCATTGCACACAGACTGATGCATTCAAATGTTTATTTCATTTAATTTTGATGATTTGAAGTGGCAACAAATGCAAATCCAAAATTCCGTGTGTCACAAAATTAGAATATTACTTAAGGCTAATACAAAAAAGGGATTTTTAGAAATGTTGGCCAACTGAAAAGTATGAAAATGAAAAATATGAGCATGTACAATACTCAATACTTGGTTGGAGCTCCTTTTGCCTCAATTACTGCGTTAATGCGGCGTGGCATGGAGTCGATGAGTTTCTGGCACTGCTCAGGTGTTATGAGAGCCCAGGTTGCTCTGATAGTGGCCTTCAACTCTTCTGCGTTTTTGGGTCTGGCATTCTGCATCTTCCTTTTCACAATACCCCACAGATTTTCTATGGGGCTAAGGTCAGGGGAGTTGGCGGGCCAATTTAGAACAGAAATACCATGGTCCGTAAACCAGGCACGGGTAGATTTTGCGCTGTGTGCAGGCGCCAAGTCCTGTTGGAACTTGAAATCTCCATCTCCATAGAGCAGGTCAGCAGCAGGAAGCATGAAGTGCTCTAAAACTTGCTGGTAGACGGCTGCGTTGACCCTGGATCTCAGGAAACAGAGTGGACCGACACCAGCAGATGACATGGCACCCCAAACCATCACCCAACCATGCAAATTTTGCATTTCCTTTGGAAATCGAGGTCCCAGAGTCTGGAGGAAGACAGGAGAGGCACAGGATCCACGTTGCCTGAAGTCTAGTGTAAAGTTTCCACCATCAGTGATGGTTTGGGGTGCCATGTCATCTGCTGGTGTCGGTCCACTCTGTTTCCTGAGATCCAGGGTCAACGCAGCCGTCTACCAGCAAGTTTTAGAGCACTTCATGCTTCCTGCTGCTGACCTGCTCTATGGAGATGGAGATTTCAAGTTCCAACAGGACTTGGCGCCTGCACACAGCGCAAAATCTACCCGTGCCTGGTTTACGGACCATGGTATTTCTGTTCTAAATTGGCCCGCCAACTCCCCTGACCTTAGCCCCATAGAAAATCTGTGGGGTATTGTGAAAAGGAAGATGCAGAATGCCAGACCCAAAAACGCAGAAGAGTTGAAGGCCACTATCAGAGCAACCTGGGCTCTCATTACACCTGAGCAGTGCCAGAAACTCATCGACTCCATGCCACGCCGCATTAACGCAGTAATTGAGGCAAAAGGAGCTCCAACCAAGTATTGAGTATTGTACATGCTCATATTTTTCATTTTCATACTTTTCAGTTGGCCAACATTTCTAAAAATCCCTTTTTTGTATTAGCCTTAAGTAATATTCTAATTTTGTGACACACGGAATTTTGGGTTTTCATTTGTTGCCACTTCAAATCATCAAAATTAAATGAAATAAACATTTGAATGCATCAGTCTGTGTGCAATGAATAAATATAATGTACAAGTTACACCTTTTGAATGCAATTACTGAAATAAATCAAGTTTTTCAAAATATTCTAATTTACTGGCTTTTACCTGTATATAGTGTATCGTGACTTGGCATAAAAATATCGAGATATTAAAAAAAGGCCATATCAGCCCTAGTCTTATACAACGCAAAACAAACAGTTATGTTTGCCCTTCTTTCCAGCTTGACATCAAATCAATCTGCTTGACCCTGGAAGCTGGCGTCGGACACCACACAGTCCCCATGCTTCTGGCAAAGTCCTCCTTCCAGGGAGACGTCACAAACTGGACCACGCTCATTAACTTACACAGCGTGCTCAATTTAGAGGTAACAAACCTGTGTGAAATTACAGTGCAGTAGCTCTGCAGTCTATAACTTAAATCCTGTATTAGGTCCATTACTATAATGAGGTGTTAGGAGTGTGGGAGCCGCTGCTAGAGCCTTTAGAGGATGAGACAAGAGATGGCTTCAGGCCCTGGACACTGGATGTGAAGGTACTTATTATATACAAGCATACACCACAATGCAAATTTCATAGGTATAATAGTTTCAGTATGGAGTGATCCTCCTATCTTGTGTGCATCAAGATGAAAAAGAAACCACTGAAGAGCATTAGATGGGCAGATGAAGTGGACTACAGTGTCCCAGACTACAAGACCATCATTATGATCAGCAGTAAGGACCAGCTCAACATCACACTCTCCAAATGTGGACTGGCCATGCTGAGCAATTTGGGCACGGTGAGATTGCAAAACGGTACAACTCGTGTGCGTTTTTCTCCCATAGTCGAACCACATTGTGTCCCTGCAGGCGTTTTCCGACGCAGCCAAACAGACAACGAAGAGTTTTCAGAAGGATGAAGCTCCATTTGTGGTGAAGAACCGACTGGGCCTCCCGGTCTTTGTCCAGTACA
This sequence comes from Nerophis lumbriciformis, assembly GCF_033978685.3. NCBI lineage: Eukaryota > Metazoa > Chordata > Actinopteri > Syngnathiformes > Syngnathidae > Nerophis > Nerophis lumbriciformis. The sequence goes on from NC_084550.2 coordinate 9,857,398, forward strand.
GCGACATGTTTTCTCCCATCAATATGCAGAGCGACAACCATACCGTGGAGCTCCAGGATGGCCAAACGGTCGGAATGGACTATACAACCACGACAGATTCTGACCAGTTCTCAGCAATGATCTCCTTAAGCGAAAAGGACTACTACATACAGCCAAGTAAGTTGCACCATTAAGTCCCTGCAAGGCGAACACATGCCAAATGGTCATGCTTCTATTGCTTTTACTGTTCAGCTCCAGCTGGCCACACCTCAGCCCATGTAATCCCCCTGATCAAGGTGGGACGGGGAATGTACAGCGTCATGCACCAATTGTCAGGAGTCACTCGTTTCCTGGTGTGTCAGATTTACTCTATGGAGGGCAGCAAGTTCATCAAGATCCGCTCACCGTTCCAGGTACGCCCATAACTGTTCAGTAAACATGTATGGCGTCACATTAGTGCCAAAAATCCGAGCGCATAAAAACTGTTATCGCGCGCTGATTCTCCACTTCGTGTGCGCGCGCAACACCCTTTTGCGCGCGCGCGACGCCTTTCTGCGCGCGACGCCTTTCTGCGCGCTCTCTGTGTACTCCTGGCATCTCTCCTCGCGCTGTCATGTTTCTTTTTGGCACTTTGGGGGCGGGTATGCTTAGACGGCCCCTTCTTTCTGATTGGTCAGGCGAAAAATGCTGAAAAATGCTCAGAGCCAATCAGAAGTATAGCAAGGCGGGTCATCGTCAATATGTATCAAGATTTACGGAGGAAGAAGTGGATAAAAAAATGTCGCGCGCTGATGAAGGTTATTTCATACCACATAAACACAATACAGTGTAATACAAAATGTGACCCAAATAAATAATAAGACAACAAACACCATAATCACATCTTCCAGCCAGAACTGGTCCACCAGCAATAACATCCAACCATAACATTATTGTATATTTTCACTTCTTCTTGAACATTTGTTTTCTAATTTATGGAATTTCTTTTGATTCAGCCATAAAATTAATGAAATAATATTTGAATTTTGTTTTTAAAATGTTAAAAATAGCCTTTTAATAATGTATTCTGAAACAGTTTAAAATAATCAGAGAACTGACTAACACTGACCCTACACAACTATGTTGCACAATTAAGTCATTTTTTTTTTAAAGCGAAAGAGGTAATTTCAACAGGTACAGCATCCTATGTCATATCTACATGTAATAAGATTTGTAACAAGGCAAACAGTTTGTAAATTGGTCGAAAATCGAGAAAGTTATGGTAATTTAATTAGTACATGTACCATTGACATCAATGTAATGATTGAGGCTAGCTGTCCGAGGTAAGATGGCTACAACGTTGCTACGCTGGAGAATCATTGGTCATATGAAAAATGCTCAGAGCCAATCAGAAAGGAGGGGCCGTCTAAGCATACCCGCCCCCAAAGTGCCAAAAAGAAACATGACAGCGTGAGGAGAGATGCCAGGAGTACACAGAGCGCGTGCAGAAAGGCAGCGCGCGCGCAGAAAGGCACCACGCGCGAGCAAAAGGGTGTCGCGCGCGCGCGCACGAAGTGGAGAATCAGCGCGCGATAACAGTTTTTATGCGCTCGGATTTTTGGCACTAATGTGACGCCATAAACATGCTTGACAATTGTTGTTGTTAGAAAGGGTGTGACGGTACGCCAGAATCTCGGTTCGATACGTACCTCGGTTTTGAGGTCATGTCTGGTTCATTTTGGGTAATTTGAGTAAGGGAATAGAATGCAAAACATAAAGCTACTTATCTTTCATGTAAGTGGCTTTAATATTTTTCATTAAAATATTTTTTTAAACTTAAAAAACTAATATAAAAATTTTAAATATTTTAAATATCTAAAAATGTCATTATATTTACATATTTCTATTAGGTATTTTAAATGATCAATTTTAATTAAAAAAATACATAATTATAAAACAAAAAACAAAATACTATATATTATTCTACAATTGAGTTCAACAATGCAAACAAGTGCGAGAGCTACCATTTGCAGAGTGTTAATTATCTTATTTTTAGGAAGAATGCACTGGAATTAAAATTCTTGGCCGAAAACCGAAAATGAGGAAACCTAGTCCGAAAACGAAATGAATTATTGTGCCAATTATTATTATTACTATTTTCCGCAGGTCTTTCTGGGACATATTGAAGTTTGTCCACACTGCAGACATGTTGCCTCCACCCGAGTCCAGACAAGCACATGCTTGCTGTTTACATCATCACAACATCCAGGTTTAATTTTTAGTAAATTAACGTTTCTTACTGCCTAAAGTGCAGCATTAATAATAATAATAATAATAATAATAATAATAATAATGATTATATCCACTTGTCTTTATCCGTTTCCATATTTCACCGGGCAGGTCGTGTGTTTCCAAACAGGAGACTTTAATGACAGAAGCTTTTTTTAATCCTTTCCGCTTAACAAGCCTTGACTGGGCTTGGCTGCACTGTATTTGAGTAGAGAGGAGACACATGACTGTAATGCAAAGCAGTTGCACTTTCTGTCCTTCAGTCTCACTTAATGGCTAATTACGAATGCATATACTTTTAATAAAACAATTTCCTTTCCTTTCATGTCATACAGATCATCAATCACTTCTCCATCCCGTTTAAAGTGTTTAAGGGATCAACATGTCTGGGTACATCACTCTCCACAGAGGACTTCTGTGTGCCTCTGGACTCATACAGGTGAGCTTATGCAAACTTACCCCTACATGTACAGTCGCGATCAAAAGTTTACATACACTTGCAAAGATCATAATGTCATGGCTGTCTTGAGTTTCCAATCATTTCTACAACTCTTATTTTTTTTGTGATAGAGTGATGGGAGCACATACTTGTTGGTCACAAAAAACATTCATGAAGTTTGGTTCTTTTATGAATTTATTATGGGTCTACTGAAAATGTGACCAAATCTGCTGGGTCAAAAGTATACATACAGCAGTTTCACTGCAATAAGGTGCTTTTAGTAGCCATCCACAAGCTTCTGGCAAGCGTCTGGTTGAATTTTTGACCACTCCTCTTGACAGAATTGGTGCAGTTCGGCTAAATTTGTTGGGTTTCTGACATGGACTTGTTTCCTATTAATGGGCTCGCACAAATTAGCGCACATTTTCAATGTTCCAAGTTAGGGCTGGGCGATATATCAAAATACTTGCTATATCACAGGTTTGTCTCTGTGCGTTATAGAAAATAACTATATCGTGATATTCGAGTATACGTTCTCACACAGTTGCTTTTAGCTGCAAGCATTACACTACAGGCTCTTCTCACTCTTTGTTGCCTCTCCTTCTCACAGAGACATAAAACAAGCGCACCTTCTTACATACGTCGTATATGCCCTCGCGGAGCAGAGAGGTAGCGGCGTGGGTAACGTTAGCTGTGGTGCGAGTGGTAATACGAGAGAGAGAAGGTGCGAATCTGGTAACAAATGAAAGAAGAATTAATTCCCAAGAAAAACAGCAGGGGATCCATCGTCTGGCGGTGGTTTGGCTTCAAGTGGGAATATGTCGAACGGACAACCATCATTTGTCAAGTGTGGGGCAAAAGCGTTGCTACAAAAAGTAGCATTACTGCTAATATGTAGCATCATTTGAAAAGTCACCTGCTAGAGAATGAAGAGTGCTTGAAACTCCGCATGTCAACATCTCCGTTCGGTGCCACACCAACAAAATGCAGAGGCAACCATTTCCACATCAGCACCGTATGAAAAAACTAGTCAACAACAGAAGGAGATAACGTCCGCAGGGACCTACCACATAGCGAAGGACATACACTATTTGATTTCCTATTATGCAGCTCATTTTTATTTGACAGTTATTGAAATCTCTTGTGTGACATCATGCACAAAAGTGCACTTTATTTGTTTTAAACTATGGTAGTGGCGTTCTGTACAAAAAGTGCACTTTAATTTAGTGTTGTTTTGATATGTCATCTTAGTGACATCATGCACAAAAGTGCACTCATAGCTTGTTTTAAAATGTCTTTGACAATCTTGCACTTTCTGTTTTGGAATTTAGTTTGTGCCACTGCTTAATAACTGTTTAATAAATAGAGTTTTGGTCAATTGACTTAGTTGTGATTTCCCTCTCTGCATGAAAGTTTAAAATATATTAATGCAGTATGAAGAAGAATGTTTTAATGTAGACACATAGAATCATCATACTGCTGTGATTATATGCATCAAGTGTTCATTCAAGGCTAAGGCAAAATATGGAGATATATATCGTGTATCGTGACTTGGCATAAAAATATCGAGATATTAAAAAAAGGCCATATCGCCCAGCCCTATTCCAAGTACATACAGTATCAATCCCCCAATTTGTGGCTCCTCTGCCTTCCCAGGTCCGAGCTGAGCTTCCAGCCAGTCATGGGGGACGAGGGCGACCAGTTCGATTGCTCAGAGGGCTTCAGGTACCAAGACATCAACCCGGAGCAGCTCATTCAGCAAACGTGCCGTCTCTGCGGGAAAGAGAACGGCGTGCTGACCATCAACATCGTTCCCCTTATGGATAAAGTGACGTTCAAAGACACTGGCAGCGTGGGAGACAACTTTGACGTGCCCTATGTGCTCCACCTGTGGCCCTCCATCCTGCTACGCAACCTGCTGCCCTACGCCATCACCTACAAACTCATCGTAAGACCATGCTTACAAGCTTGTGCATACATACAAAAACAAACAATACACTCCACCATCTTCCTTTTATTTAACAGGACAGTGGATCTTCTGCCTCCGAGGCCACGCTGGGACCGGGACACTCTGCTGAGCTTCACACTGCTGTCATGGACCAGTCTAGCCTAGACCTCCACTTGGTTGACTACTTTGCTCAAGACTGGTCTGCCACTTACAGGTCTGACTACTCACAGTATATACTGAGACCCTATTGGTTAAATCACGAGCTACTTTGTTAGGGACATCCACTCACTGCTGGTATCCAATACAAGAGCTGTATCAAAGAGTATGGCTTTTATAGAGATAATAATGTTCATTTTAATTGTCATTTGAGGTAATCATATGATAATAGTGTTTCCCTTGTCTTCTCGGTGTCCAGGGTGCAGCCCAATTTTTGTTGTTCTTCAGCATAGTCTGACCATTAATGAGGTATATTATACAATAATACATTAATTTGAGTTCGATTTAATTACATTGGATTTGTGTTAGTATCTTTAGTTTCTTAAAATTTTACTTGCTCAACTACAGAGTGTACAGGGTGGCTATTGGTGGCTGATATTATTACTTTTAAAATACATATTTTATGAAGCGCAGGTTAGTTGAGTAAATATGTTTTTAGTATACCGTATTTTTCGGACTATAAGTCGCAGTTTTTTTCATAGTTTGGCCGGGGGTGCGACTTATACTAAGGAGCGACTTATGTGTGAAATTAATAACACATTACCGTAAAATATCAAATAATATTATTTAGCTCATTCACGTAAGAGACTAGACGTATAAGATTTCATGGGATTTAGCGATTAGGAGTGACAGATTGTTTGGTAAATGTATAGCATGTTCTATATGTTATAGTTATTTGAATGACTCTTACCATAATATGTTACGTTAACATACCAGGCACGTTCTCAGTTGGTTATTTACAGTGTTGGGTTAGTTACTGAAAACCAGTAACTAGTTACAGTCACTTTATTTCAAAAGTAACTCAGTTACTAACTCAGTTACTTACACCAAAAAGTAATGCGTTACTGTGAAAAGTAACTATTTAGTTACTTCTTTTTTCCCCCTTTTTTTTTTAAGGCTCCCATTAATGCCCTTTTAACCTTCATTTCAGTACTGTTATTGCACTGGAGAATAATACAATCTGTTGATCAACTTGACATGCATTTGCATCACGGAACTTTGCTAAGCAATGTGGTCTACATACAACACACAAAGGTTTCAAAGGGCCAATTTATTTCAGGCCAGAACAAATTGACAAAACTATTTTAAATAGCTGCAACATAATTGCACTTTAACTTTAAGTAGATATTTGATCCTAGACACAACTTACATTTAACTAAAATGTTATTTTCTTTGTGCTCGACAAAAGAAAAGTAGTGAGAATGTTAAGACACTCGACTTCTGGCTTCACCATGATGTCATGTTAGTTGTTATGAGAGTAGCGTGTGCGTGTGCGTGTGTGTGTGTGTGTGTGGCCCTTTAAGATATGACAGCATGCGAGGTGAGTGACATCAGTGAGTGAGTGGGTGAGAGAAGTGAGGGACCGGCGACAGTGAGTGCGTGCAGGTGCTCTAGCTTGGTGGATGGCTGCGTCCAATAAAGTCACAAAGTTGCAACAAACCAACGGGCTCGTCATTCACCCTCAGTTGTAAAGACCCACTTCCGGGTAAAGTGAAGGTTGTTAGCCCCGAAGTACATAGGTCCTGGAGGAACGTCTCCCTGCGCCCCTCAACTACGGTATGGGAGCCCCCCGCCCCCCGCCCCCTGCCCCACCCACACAAAGCACGCCTCTTCTTTTCCACCGCAGCGCTGCAATAAAGCACACTCAGATCTTCTGTTTCTAGCCGATACTACATTAAAAATAACCTAAAATAACGCAGTAACGCATCATGTAGTAACGGTAACTGAGTTACTGAATATAACAAATAACGCGTTAGATTACTAGATACCGCCGAAACTAACGCGTTACAAAGTAACGCGTTAGTTTAGTCCCAACACTGGTTATTTATGCCTCGTCTAACATACACTTATTCAGCCTATTTTTTATTTATTTTAAATTGCCTTTCAAATGTCTATTCTTGGTGTTGGGTTTTATCAAATAAATTTCCCCCATAAATGCGACTTATACTCTAGTGCAGGGGTCGGCAACCTTTACCAGTCAAAGAGCCATTTTGACCAGTTTCACAAATTATAGACAACAATGGGAGCCGCAAACATTTTTTGAAATTTTAAACGATATAACACTACATAAAAAGTCTTTATTTTACTTTGTGCTATGTATAAACCAGGGGTCTCAGACACGCTGCCCACACCTTTATATGGAATTTGAAAGCTGGTGCGGCACGCGGGTTTAAAAGCGGGTTTTAAATGAAAGACGCTTGTCAGCGTCGTGCGTGCCGTGATGGTACAGCATATAGCACCCACTACAACCAGTGTGCCTGATCAGCCACACGTTGTATGGGGCTTCCGCTTGCTCACGTAGGTGACAGCAATGCATACTTGTTCAACAACCACACAGGTTACACTGACGGTGGCGGTATAAAAAAAACTTTAACACTCTTACTAATAATGCGCCACACTGTGAACCCACACCAAACAAGAATGACAAACACATTTCGGGAGAACATCTGCACCGTAACACAACATAAACACAACAGGACAAATACCCAGAATCCCATGCAGCCCTAACTTTTCCGGGATACATTATACACCCCCGCTACCAAACCCCGCCCACCTCAACCGACGCACAGAGAAGGGGGGGGTTGGTGGTAGCAGGGATGTATAATGTAGTCCGGAAGAGTCAGGGCTGCATGGGATTCTGGGTGTTTGTTCTGTTGTGTTGATGTTGTGTTAAGGTGCAGATGTTCTCCCGAAATGTGTTTGTCATTCTTGTTTGGTTTTGGTTCAAAGTGTGGCGCATTATTAGTAAGAGTGTTAAAGTTGTTTTATATGGTCACCGTCAGTGTAACCTGTGTGGCTGTTGACCAAGTATGCCTTGCTGTCACGTACGTGTGCAAGCAGCAGATGTATATTGTAAAACAAGTGTTGGGCTGGCACACTGTTAATACAGATTGTAGAGGAGGCCAAATGTTGTACCATCATGGCACGCCCTTATTATAGCTGTAAGGGTGAAAATCGGTTTTCTGCGAGAGGCACTGAAATCCAGAAGTCTCACGGGAAAATTGGGGGGTTCAACAAGTTAGCTGCTGAGCCGCATCAGAGTGATCAAAGAGCCGCATGCGGCTCCGGAGCCGCGGGTTGCCGACCCCTGCTCTAGTGCGACTTATATATGTTTTTTTCCTTCTTTATTATGCATTTTCGGTCGGTGCGACTTATACTCCGGAGCGACTTATACTCCGAAAAATACGGTAGCTATCATATTGGATTTCTGTGTGGCCTGTGTAGTTCATTATTTAATAAACATTATCTTGCTAGTTTCCAATTATTCCCAGCTGCACACTTTTTGGATTATTTCTGAAGAAACAAAAGCAAATGGCCATGTGGCAGCTTAGTGGTTCGCATGTCTCAGTCAGAGGATCCGGGTTTGAGTCTCCGTTGGAGCATTTGTGTGGAATTAGAATGTTCTCCCTGTGCTTGAGTACCGTTAGGCTGTGGGGGATGTGTCCATTATCCCAAAAAACATGGGTTAATTGGCGACTTTAAATTGTCAATGTGAGTGTGAATGTTTTGTCTGTGTGTCACTGCTGACCAGTCCAGCTCACAAGCATTATAGAAAATGGATAGATGGTTACATGCACGGGTCATTTTTTGCTTTGTATTTTAGATAGAAAATTCTAAATATAAAAAACATACCTCCCCTCTTTTTTAGTCTCTGCAGTAACCAGGAGGAGATCACCTTAATCACGTTCATGTCCCTCCGAGAGGACGAAGAGTTTTACAGTGAGGAGACGACGAGGGCGGAGTTGGACATAGCTGTACACGTCAAGTACGACAAGGGCCAGACGGAGGTCGCCATCCACTCGCCGTACTGGATGGTGAACAAGACGGGCAGGCTGCTGCAGTACAAGGCTGACGACATCCACCGCAAGCATCCTCTGGACTACGACATGCCGCTGCTCTTCTCCTTTAAACCTCGTTACTTTCTAAAAAACAACAAGGCAAAGTCTTTCAATTAATGTTACTTGAAATGTAAACCAAGTCTTCTCATATCATGTCCTTTTGTTCGTCCATCAGGTCCGTCTCATGATCTCCGAAAGTGACCACTCTGATGAGTTTTCCATGGACACTGTTGGGAGCTACGGAGATGTCAAATGTAAAGGACAATATAAAGATTATCGGGTGAGATGCACAAAACATTTAGTTTTTTAAATAAAAAAAAACACCCTATCCTTAATGACGTCTGCCTCTTTTCGATTAGGTTGGCGTGAAAATCGACACAAGCAGTTTCAGTCTCACTCGCATCGTGACCTTCATGCCGTTTTACACGCTGGTCAACACAACCGGGCAGACTATCTTTGTATGCGAGGTGGACGAGGAGAACTGGACCGAAGTTCCACCAGAACAGGTCTCAAACCCCAGCGCAACCATGGCATTCAAACTATTTTTTGGTGTAAAATATTAGATTTGACCAAGTACTTCATACAAACCTGGATACTCAAATTATAGCCGAAGCGGGTCATTTTTTTTATCGGCAACACAACAAGAACGGGGGATGTTAATTGGAAGCAGTTGGTAATTGGAGAGAGGCTGCTATTTCCCCAATTAGGAATCACTTTATATATATATATGACATATTTTTTTATCTAAATAACTAGAGATTTCCGATATTGTCCAACTCTTAATTACCGATTCCGATATCAACCGATACCGATATATACAGTCGTGGAATTAACACATTATTATGCCTAATTTTGTTGTGATGCCCCGCTGGATGCATTAAACAATGTAACAAGGTTTTCCAAAATAAATCAACTCAAGTTATGGAAAAAAATGCCAACATGGCACTGCCATATTTATTATTGAAGTCACAAAGTGCATTATTTTTTTTTAACATGCCTCAAAACAGCAGCTTGGAATTTGGGACATGCTCTCCCCGATACCCACTACAACAATGGGAAATACTATACTTTGACTTTCATAAAGTGCCATCCATCCATCCATTTTCTACCGCTTATTCCCTTTTGGGGTCGCGGGGGGCGCTGGAGCCTATCTCAGCTACAACCGGGCGGAAGGCGGGGTACACCCTGGACAAGTCGCCACCTCATCGCAGGGCCAACACAGATAGACAGACAACATTCACACTCACATCCACACACTAGGGCCAATTTAGTGTTGCCAATCAACCTATCCCCAGGTGCATGTTTTTGGAAGTGGGAGGAAGCCGGAGTACCCGGAGAGAACCCACGCATTCACGGGGAGAACATGCAAACTCCACACAGAAAGATCCCGAGCCCGGGATTGAACCCAAGACTACTCAGGACCTTCGTATTGTGAGGCAGATGCACTAACCCCTCTGCCACCGTGAAGCCCTACTTTCACAAAGTGCATTATCATTATTATTTAAAAAAAAAAAATAATAATAATAATGGACTTTCACAAAGTGCATTATTATTATTATTTTTTAAACAAGCCTCAAAACAACAGCTACAAAATAGTCCTCCTTTAGTGCAAGACTGCCTGGTATACTGCATAACAGGAAATTATAAACTGGGCTCAATCTGACCTGTTCTAACGTATTTGTATGAGTAACACAAATGTGCTGCAAGCTAGTGGTGAGTGCTTGAAGTGGCCTACCAGTCAGTCAGAGCTTGAAATGCTGCGTTGAGACAGGGGTGTTTTTTTGTTGTATTTTTGTTTTTTCTCTGAGTCTTTAAACGACGACTGTGTGGTACTACTTTTTTTCGGTGTTTGATTTTCATCCATCTTCCGCTTGTATTCATCGTGTATCTCTTTATGATTCTTGAAGAGGTGGGAGATCAAATTGCTCGTATTAAAGGAAGACGTCTTGGTTCCTCCTCGCATAACCAACTTTTTGCAGTCAGTGCAAATTGCCAGTTTTTATTCGTCAGAGACACTTTAAAATAATCCCAAACCATGTCGTTAGTCAGTCACCGAGCGAGCTCGCTTGTTAGCCACGGCTACAGCACCGGCAACAACACACTCTTGTTGTTGTTATGCTCCGCTCGCGGCGGTTTGATGAGGTCAACAAGCGTCGCCAGTAAACTTCTCATGCTGCAGTCGTGCTGCAACTCCTGTGTTGTGTGTGGAAGAGGAGAGGGGAGGGGCTGCTGACTGGGAGACGCAACTGCTCTGTACTTACCGTTCCGTACAGCGGCGTTTTAAAAAAAGTCATTAATTTTACTTTTTGAAACTGATACCGATAATTTCCGATATTACATTTAAAAGCATTTATCGGCCGATAATATTGGCAGTCCGATATTATCGGACATCTCTATAAATAACGATTTGGAGTGCATGAGAAGGCAGAAAGAAAAACGCAACCCTCATTGACCATATGGACATTTTTAAGAAATTTACAGCAGCAACAGAACCAGGGGTAAATTCCAAACTTCACAGTCAGCATTAATAACACTGATTAGTTTCAATCAATCAATGTTTACTTATATAGCCCTAAATCACGAGTGTCTCAAAGGGCTGCACAAGCCACAACGACATCCGTTAATGCCAATGATTTTCTTTATGCCTTCTGCGGTTATTTGTAGACTGTGCATTCGCAAGTATAGGAGACTCTGTGGTTAGTTGAACAGCTCTTAACTGGAGTATTCATGGTGCTTTCGTAAATGTGGAGTCGCTGATGAAGACACTGTCTGAACATCTGTGCAATATTTGGGAATAATTTATTAGTAATGTTTTGTTCTCTTTTAGTCAGCCATTCCATTCTGGCCAGAGAACGACACCAAGCTTGTCAATGTCAAGACAAAAGACTGTTCGTCTCTTCAAACGATTGACTTCACACGTCCAGAGAACTGCTTATTGCTTCACTTGGACAACTCTGTAAGTAGACGCAAACGGAGAGCGATTGACCTTGTAAGGAGCCATTTCTATATATAACACTTGGAATGTGTTTTTGTCGAAGGGTGGTGAGATCATTGTAGAAGTGAACGTAACGGAGCACTCTGCCACAATACGATTCTCAAACTACCACGACGGTGCAGCCCCCTTCCTTATCATCAACCACACCAAACGTCGGCCCTTGGAGTTCCATCAGAGGTGAGATAAATGCACAAATTCACTCACTGGCCACAACATTAGGTACACGCAATATGTTAGATCGAATGCGAGAACAGTATTAGAAGAATAACACTCAGTTTTGATTGAGAGATATGAATCTTACTATATGTTTATTGTTGTGGTTGTAGTTGGCAGCGTATTTGCTCTGGTTCTGATATAAGATGCCGAAGCGTAAATATGAAGCAGGATTTTTGAAATGTACATTTTTGTACATTGGGGATGAAAAGGGACAATGTATATCTAGTGAAGTGTGGACCACTGTTAAATTGCACTGTTTTTATATATTATACTTTAAATGAATGTTGTTCCTCAGCGTGAGCTCTGTGCAGACATTGCATTGAAATGCCTAATGTGTAGTCTTATTTAACTTGTATAACTTTTAAAATGTGTTTTTATAGTAATATGCCATCGGAGGCTTCCTTTCTTTGCAGCAGAGTGGGTTTGGCGTAGTTTTTCCTTAATCATATGGCCCATTGTTGGCCCTCTAGCGCCCTCTAGAGGGCTGCCAAAAATATGTTTCTCAGCTCTGGGTCCTATGAGCAACAGCGGTATTCAGTTGTAATACATTTTTCCACCACTTATGACAGTAATGACAATCTCAAACAAACTGAAGAAGTCTGGAGCTAAAGTCATTGAGAAGTTTCTTAAGCACAAAAATTATGACTAAAGTAGTGAAGCTGTATATTCTTTTTCACTTTAATTTTATTCGAAAGTTTATTTAAACATATTTATTATTTATTTTAGCACAACATGATGTAAATGTATTTTTCATCAGTTATTTATGGCTCCTTTTTTATGTTGTATATTTGGTTAGTACACATTTTTCTAATCAGCCTGACCTAAGCCTAAGTTTTATGTACGGTATTAAATATTATAAATAATACTCTTTGTGATTTTCAAGACATTTGACAAGGTTGTAAACTGTAAGTAGGTTAGATATAATTATCGAATATAATTAAAATCAAGAGTAATATTACCTATTCAGTGTTCGTATTTGAGTGGACCCCGGGGCCCTCTGTAGGTAAAAAGGTTAAGAACCCCTGCTATAGCGCACATTATTTAAGTATAACATATTTCCTAAAATAGTGGCCATCTCCCCAATAAATGCTGTTTTATCTTGGCATACATAAGGCCTTTTTTCACCAAAAGTTCAAACACTTTAAGTTCCTAGAACCTTAAAGGAAAACTACACTTTTTTTTAATTTTGCCAATCGTTCACAATCATATTATGAAAGAGATGACGAAAGATGGATTTTTTTTTTAATGCATTCTAAATATTAAATAAATTAGATCAAAAGTTTGCTTACAACGGAGCCTATCGGTGCCGCTCTATAAAGCCCTTAAAAACATCCAAACCCCTCCATTAGGGTTTTGTATACACGATGTAAGTATATATGTAATGTAGTAACGGGCACATTTATAATCCATCCATCCATTTTCTATTGCTTGTCCCTCTCTGGGTCGCGGGGGTGCTGGAGCCTATCCCAGTTGCACTCGGGCAGAAGGCGGTGTACACCGTGGACAAGTCGCCAACACACACAAACAGACAACATTCACATATTTTGATCATTTTAAGCATACAAAAACGCTCGCTGACCATCACTGATTATTACTCCCTGCAGACTTTGAGAGACAACAAACATAATAAAACATCACTTACTGTATAAGGTCTGCTGTCATTAGGATGCCCACTGCTAGGATGTTCATGTATTTCCATTTAGATGAAGAATGACTCTTAATCCTCGCAAAGAAAAGGGAGGGGAAGTTTTCGTGTCGCTCTCACCATTTCCTAGTCTAATTTGTCTGTCAAAGTGTACCAACTGGTCGGAATACATCCTCAGCCTTCTTTTACCCAGGTGAGAGGCATGATTTATGATCCACAGTAAACTTACAGGGAGCGGGGAAGCAAGGAAACAACTGACCACTCGATGATGTACACGTTACACACAAGCGCGTGATCATGTCACCGCTATAAATAGTTGGTCTGCGTTAGCACTTATAATAACAATATCACTATTACTTGTTTAATATTCAAGTCACAAAATGTAAATGGAGTATGCGCTTTTTGAATGGTTATCGGATTTTATGGGCGAAATAGAGGACCTCAAAATGGCTACGCTGTAAACTGACTTTTATTTACATTTATGTACAAGATAGAATGCATTTTTTAAAAATCTATCCGTCGTCATGTCTTTCATAATGATTGTGAACGATAGTAAAAATTCCAAAAAAATGCAGTTCCCTTTCAAGTTCCTGTAGACTTGTGTGGTTTGTGTTTCCACCAAATTGTAGTTTATACAAATCAGGCTGTCAGGTTCAAACACTGATGACATCTATCAAACTGGACAAGAAGCAAAGAATCAAACAGAGACAGAATTACATTTAGCTCAATTTGAGGAGAAACGTCTGGTCTGTACTCTTGCACAGTCTCCAGCATGCTCTGGCGAAAGATTGTACGCTTCCTCCTTTATTTGGACTTTCCCTGACCACATGGCAACAGCTGCTTCCAAAGGGACGTGGGTCGTAAACAGCGTTGCCTTTGGTTACAGAACAGTTCCAAAGAAAAGATCGTAAACACTTCACAGAAAAGGTCGTAAAACAGTTCAAAGGAAGGTTCGTAAAAGACTTCAAAAAAGAGGTTCGTAAAAGACTTAAAAAAAGCGGTGTCTGGAACTTGGGCAGATCCTGCCTTCTCTCCGCTTTGTAGTCCTTGGGTTAAAACAATATATTTCTGTTGATTCCAATACATGAAAGAAAACAGAACACCTTCATGTTGCTTCCCCCTACACAGTGGAGTTTTACAAGCCTTCTTCTTGGTAGGTTCAAAGACATGTTTTTGCTTCTCGCTGGGAACTCATTGAAACACAAAGCTTTTGTGATAACTTAGATCAAATTATTCTAACACAGGCTGATGACGTATAGATGAGTGATACAGTATATTTCTCCGATGATACCATGTAAATAAACAGAATATAAGATCATATTTCTGTTACTCAAGTGTAAGTAAATGAAATACAAAGCAGTAATATAAAAAACGATATGATTTATAAACAAAGGGAACTGGATTTTACATAAAAATTCAGGCTTTTGTCCACAGTGTCCAACAGTCCGAAATGATATTTACCAGTTTGGAGACAGTTCCTCATGCTGTTGAATGAGAAACGTTATCCAAAGTTTGGACTGGTGCTGTGATGTATACATTTAACACATTTTTTGTCCGTGATGTATGTATGTTTGTATGTGTGTATGTGGGTCGTGCAGCGCAAAGAAAGAGTTTCCATGGGTGCCCAATGAGCTGCTCGACCTCTCCTTGGCAGTGACGGAGGACAGGTAGAAGAAGAACCGAAAGAAGTGTCACTCGCTTGACACCATGATACTGTTACCCTAATATACATTCTTTTCCTTAGCTTTTTTTCCTGTTCCTGATTGTGTTTCAATCATTGTGGTCTGATTTTATCATTGAATTCTGCTTATTGTTTGACATGTTCTAGTGTGACATCTTGTATCTTTACTTGCCTTCCGGGTTGAGGGCTGCTGACCGGATGGGATTCTGCTCCTGCTTCTTCCAGAAGTTCCCCTTTGTTGACCTATTGTTCCCTCTTTGTCATAATGTTTATGTGTGCAACGGGACCTGCTTATACAGTGTAATTGGAGGCATGCCATGGTGGTTGGGTTCCCGCAATGTGTGCTTACTGTTTTCTCAAATCATCAAGGGAGTGTTTCTTTTAACATGATTGACACCGACAATACAGTATATTTTTTGTCGATGCATCTTTTTTTTTTCCCTGCAGCTCGCAGAAAGAAACAGAGGAATATGAGGCACTAGAGGCGGGCAAGGCTGTGCACTACACCTGGACCGAGCCCACCGGCTCCAGAGAGCTTTGCTGGAAGTGGGGCGGTTACAGCGGGATGCTAAGAAGCGAAGAGGTGCGTATGGATGTATCAGTCGAATAAATACGTTAAACAAGTATTTCTTTTATAGTCGGTCCTCATATTATGAGGTTTCATGTTTATGACATTCCCATAACTTATTATTAGGTTACTGTACAAAAATAAAGAGATTTGGTTGTGTGGACGCGGCGGAAGAATACATAGTCGCTATGTTGATAAAACACCAAGTCCCTTTTGTCCTTTTTAGTTTACTTTTTTCCCTTCATTATGTGTCCTAACGTTTAAGGCAGATTCTTCTGATTGAACATTGAAAGGATCTTCTCCTATGAAATGGACAGTGATAACTCTCATTATTGAGACTTCCTCCTCCCAAAATACATGTCTGTCTCAGGGATACAATTATGGAGTTGTTCTCTTTTTTATGAATGTTTTATCTAACTTTGTATTTATTCTTTATTGACTGTATTTTGTATACCCACCTTCTGTTCTTTGACAATATGAGATATACAGTCGTGCTCATAAGTTTACATACCCTGGGAGAATTTATGATTTCTTGGCCATTCTTCAGAGAATATGAATGATAACACAAAAACCTTTCTTCCACTCATGCTTAATGGTTGTGTGGAGCTATTTATTGGCAAACAACTGTGTTTACTCCTTTTAAATCAAAATGACAAAAGAAAGTACCCAAATGACCCTGATCAAAAGTTTACATACCCCAGTGACTTTGATCTGATAACATGCACAAAAGATGACACAAACAGGTTTGAATGACTAATCAAGGTTCCAATCCTCACCTGTGACATGTCGCCAGAAGAAAGCCATTTCTGCGCAAATGTCACAAAGTATCCCGCTTACATTACACCAAACAGCACAGAGACAAGCCTCAAAACTTCTGGAACAAAGTAATTTGGAGTGATGGCTTTCTTCTGCCGACTCGACCATGCAGCCCATTTTTCTTCAAGTGCCTCCTTATTGTGCATCTTGAAACGGCCACACCACAATTTTTCAGAGAGTCCTGTATTTCAGCTGAAGTTATTTGTGGATTTTTCTTTGCATCTCGAACAATTTTCCTGGCAGTTGTGGCTGAAATCTTTGCTGGTCTACCTGAATCCCTCATTTTCCACTTCTTAATCAGCGTTTGAACACTGCTGATTGGCATTCTCAATTCCTTGGATATCTTTTTATACCCCTTTCCTGTTTTGTGCAGTTCAATTACTTTTTCTCGCAGATCCTTTGACAATTCTTTTTGCCTTCCCCATGACTCAGAATCCAGAAACATCTGTGCAGCACTGGATGAAAGATGCAATGGTCTGTCAGAAGCCCAGAAACTCACTGACCTTTTATACACACACATTAATTACAAACAAACATGTCACAGGTGAGGATTGAAACCTTGATTAGTCATTCAAACCTGTTTGTGTCAACTTTTGTGCATGTTATCAGATCAAAGTCACTGGGGTATGTAAACTTTTGATCAGGGTCATGTGGGTACTTTCTTTTGTCATTTTGATTTAAAAAGGAGTAAACACAGTTGTTTGCCAATAAATAGCTTCACACAACCATTAAGCATGAGTGGAAGAAAGGTTCTTGTGTTATCATTCATATTCTCTGAAGAATGACCAAGAAATCATAAATTCTCCCAGGGTATGTAAACTTATGAGCACAACTGTAATTACTGTATAATTAAGTCATAGTTTCTATTTTACTCTTACGTAAACCATGGACCTTCTGTAATGTATTTACTGGCCGTTTCATGAAGTATACCCCAATTTAGTATAGCCAATTATTTCAAGTTAAAATGAAAAGAAAAAAACTTTTGTCTTCTCGTCTCTCATAAGGCTTGTGAAGGATAGGCAAAATTCCAAATAAACTGCTGTTTCCTTTTAATAGAACAGTTCTGTTCAAGACACCTTCCACAATTGTGATAGTGTTTTGTATAAGCAAGTGTGCGGCACGGTAGAGCAGTGGTTAGTGCTCGTGCCTCACAATTAGAAGGTCCTGGGTTCGATTCCTGGGAGCTTGCATGTTCTTCCTGTGACTGCGTGGGTTCCCTCCGGGTACGACGGCTTTCTCCCACCTCCAAAAACATGCACCTGGGGATAAGCGGAAATAGGCGACCCCAAAGCCCCCCCCCCTCAACCCCGAAGTTCCATCATCCATCCACACCCTGGACAAGTCGCCACCTCATCACAGGGCCAACACAGATAGACAGACAACATTCACACTCATATTCACACACTAGGGCCAATTTAGTGTTGCCAATCAACCTATCCCCAGGTGCATGTCTTTGGAGGTGGGAGGAAGCCGGAGTACCCGGAGGGAAACCCCAAAGTTGTGTCCGTTTAATTATTCATAGATGTTCAGCATTGTGCTCTTTCATCCACAGGACCTGCGTGAAAATGTCAGAGAAGAAGGCATTCTATATGTCATCTCATTTTATGAAGGTGACAAAAACACACTCACACCTCATTCATTTGTTGTCTTAATAGAGAGAGCGAGTTGTGTGTTACATGTGTCCATGTTAGGGATGTCCCGATCCGATATTTGGATCGGATCGGCTGCCGATATTTGCCAAAAATTGCGTATCGGCAAGGCACGGGAAAATGCCGATCCAGATCCAGTTTAAAAAAAAAACTCCGGTCCGTGTTTTCCAACGCACCTATTTAAATAATACATTCCACTTTTCTGCTGCTCCGTAATTTCCGTTCCGCATTTTCCAGCACACCTTCAACACATCCACAATTCTCACGCAGTTGCTTTTAGCTGCTGGCTTTAAACGACAGGCTCTTCTCACTCTTTCCTGCGTCTCCCTCTCACAGACAGCGAGCGCACCTTCTTACACACGTCACATACTGTCACGTCATACGTCACATACGTATACGTCCTCTCCCAGCAGAGAGCGAGGTAGCGGCATGGCTAACGTTAGCTGTGATGCTAGCGCAGCCGCTAAGGTGCGCGCCTGCTCAAGCGTCCTCTGCGCACGGCAAATCTATGCCACGCACAAAATCAAATAAAAAAATAAGCGCATAACAATTTTCGACACATGGACACGACAGAGACAACAGTTTTCGTCATCATTGTTCAAATATTGTAACGTCTGTCGAGACACTTATCTCCAATCGGTGCCACACGCCCACACCATCAAAATGCGAGGCAAAAATTTCCACATCAACACCGTATGAAAAAATTAGTGATTTTTTTAGTTGTGATTTCCTTCTCTGCATGAAAGTTTAAAAGTAGCATATATTAATGCAGTATGAAGAAGAATGTTTTAATGTAGACATGCAAGCCTTGAAAGAACATTTTGAAAATCAAGACTACATTTCCTGCAAATGGGTGCATTTCTACCCTATATTTTAACTTTAGATTTATTCTCATATCAAAAACTCTTTTGGCTGTCTTTTTGACACTTACATCCGGCGCCCCCCTCCACACCCTGGATTATAAATAATGTAAATAATTCAATGTGATTATCTTGTGTGATGACTGTATTATGATGATAGTATATATCTGATAGTATATATCTGTATCATGAATCAATTTAAGTGGACCCCGACTTAAACAAGTTGAAAAACTTATTGGGGTGTTACCATTTAGTGGTCAATTGTACGGAATATGTACTTCACTGTGCAACCTACTAATAAAAGTCTCAATCAATCAATCAAAACACATAGAATCATCATACTGCTGTGATTATATGCATCAAGTGTTCATTCAAGGCTAAGGCAAAATATCGAGATATATATCGTGTATCGCAATATGGCCTTAAAATATCGCAATATTAAAAAAAGGCCATATCGCCCAGCCCTAGTTTCAATGATGCCATTTCTGTTTGTCATGTATAATTTTGTCTATTTTGTGTTTATCCTTTAATAAACAGGTCAGTTTCTTGTTACCAACCATTGTGTATTATTCAAACTCCCCTAATTCAGCTGGCTAGTTGTTATCAAGAGTACTAAAACCCTTTTCAACATGATTCTGACAACTAAGTAGGCTAAATAACTTTAAACTTTAATACATGCTCGGATAGGCCAGTATCGGTCAGTATCGGTATCGGATCGGAAATGCAAAAACAATATCGGTATCGGATCGGAAGTGCAAAAACCTGGATCGGGACATCCCTAGTCCATGTACTGCAAAAGTGTCAAACTTGTTTTTAATGAGGGCCGCATTGCTGCCCTCAAGGCACGGTTGTAACAATCAATCATGTTATCCATCAATCTGTTGGTAAAAAATAATAATCAAAAAGAGTTGCCTATCAATGCTAATTGTGTTAGGAGGTTATTATACATTGCTAATTGAGATGTCCGATAACATCGGACTGCCGATATTATCGGCCGATAAATGCTTTAAAATGTAATATCGGAAATTATGGTATCGGTTTTCAAAACGTAAAATTCATGACTTTTTAAAACGCCGCTGTACGGAGTGGTACACGGACGTAGGGAGAAGTACAGCGTGCCAATAAACCTTAAAGGTACTGCCTTTGCGTGCCGGCCCAGTCACATAATATCTACGGCTTTTCACACACACAAGTGAAAGCAAGCATACTTGGTCAACAGCCATACAGGTCACACTGAGGGTGGCCGTATAAACAACTTTAACACTGTTACAAATATGCGCCACACTGTGAACCCACACCAGACAAGAATGACAAACACATTTTGGGAGAACATCCGCACCGTAACACAACATAAACACAACCGAACAAATACCCAGAACCCCAAACCTCAACCTCCTCATGCTCTCTCAGGGAGAGCATGTCCCAAATTCCAAGCTAATGTTTTGAGGCATGTTAAAAAAAATAATGCGCTTTGTGACTTCAATAATAAATATGGCAGTGCCATGTTGGCATTTTTTTTTCCATAACTTGAGTTGATTTATTTTGGAAAACCTTGTTACATTGTTTAATGCATCCAGCGGGGCATCACAACATAATTAGGCATAATAAAGTGTTAATTCCACGACTATATATCGGTATCGGTTGATATTGGTAATTAAGAGTTGGACAATATCGGATATCGGCAAAAAAGCCATTATCGGACATCTCTAATTGCTAATCATATGTATTTTTTTTTTTTTTACCAACAGATTGATGGCTAACATGATTGATGTCACAAGCAATTTTGATAACCAAAAAAATTGAATGCTGGGAGCATGATTATATAATAATAAAGTGTAGAACAACTGTATGCAGTACAATTTTCTGTCAAAACTGAAAGAACAAATACATTCAGCCAGAAAGTGCTTTATTATTTTCAGCCTTTCGCAGTCCACATAAATGACACTTAAAATAATACTGCGCAACACATAAAATGACGTGGCAGGCCAAAATAAAATTATATAGCAGGTAAATTAGAATAATGTGGTGGACCACACAAAACGTGGGTTTGTGGTGGGCCAGTTCTGGTCCCTGGGCCTTAGGTTTGACACACGTGATGTAGTGTATCTGGTTTTAACAGTGGGTATGCTCTAACTTGCTTCAGTCCCGATTCCATTGGGTGTGCTACTTTATTCTACATGACCGTAAATTACATTTTTGTCGCAAATTATGGGTTTTAGTCAAAATGTTTTGTAAAACATGCTCGCGTACATGTAACACAAATCTCTTTGAAATGTTATAATCATTAGACAAATGGCCAAAGACTTACAGTTGCTAAGTTGCAAAGACGTTTTGCTTCATGGTGGCTGTGTTTTTCAACCATTCTTGCTCATATTTTACACGCATGCCTGTCAGACCGCTGATGCTGTGTACCAAATTTAGTGGCGATTTGGGTAAACACCCTCAAGTTACATTGGGTGTTTTGAGCTGTGTGAGGAAATTTCAAGTCTGTTATATGTGGTGTATTTGTCGTAAACATAATATAGCACAGGCAACAAGTAGGGGTGCGTGTTTTGACAATTGTTCACTCTTTTGTGCACAGCAGTTCAGTAGAAGTGGCCTAGTGGTTAGAGTGTCCGCCCTGAGATCGGTAGGTTGTGAGTTCAAACCCCGGCCGAGTCATACCAAAGACTATAAAAATGGGAGCCATTACCTCCCTGCTTGGCACTCAGCATCAACGGTTGGAATTGGGGGTTGAATCACCAAAAATGATTCCTGGGCGTGGCACCGCTGCTGCTCACTGCTCCCCTCACCTCCCAGTTGGTGAACAAGGGGTTGGGTCAAATGCAGAGGACAAATTTCACCACACCTAGTGTGTGTGTGACAATCATTGGTACTTTAACTTTAACTTAAAAGTTGGCTCCTACTAACGCATACCACCTGTCCTAATTTTCTACATGACTGCACCCTAGTATGAACATAAAGTAAATATGTTGACATTTTGTGGATCCCAAGGTCTCCAGCGAGTAGTGCTGTTTACTGAGGAGCTACGCCTCTACAAGCTGCTGTACGAGAGCGAGAAAGCGCAGTTGGCCGACCAGGAGGTCATCCTGTCGCTGTTCAGTGTTGGATTGTCTCTGGTCAACCACAGCAGCAACCAGGAGATCGCCTTTATTGGGATCACTAGGTAGACAACACGCCTTTTACTTGTCCCACTTTAAGGCGTTGACGCTTGAACGTTGACCCCCCTCACTGTAGTTCCGACGAGGTGTGGGAGTTCAAGCCCAAGAAGAAGAATCGCTGGAAGGCTCTGGCCACCAATGAAGCTGAGATTCTAGAGATGCGCTACAAAGACTATGTGGAATCTGAACCTGTAGACAAAGCCATCATCGACCTGGAAAACAACTTCCAGGTGAGACACACACATTGTACCATTCATACTGGGTTATGTATAGGGCTGTGAATCTTTGGGCATCACACGATTCGATTTAATTCAATTCTTGGTGGTAACGATTCGATTCAGAATCGATACTAGATTCAAAACTATTCTCGATTCAAAAACTATACTTTTTAATAACATTCAATCAATCAATCAATCAATCAATGTTTATGTATATAGCCCTAAATCACAAGTTTCTCAAGGGGCTGCACAAGCCACAACGACATCCTCTGTTCAGAGCCCACATAAGGGCAAGGAAAAACTCACAACCCAGGGGGATGTCAATGTGAATGACTATGAGAAACCTTGGAGAGGACCGCAGATGTGAGTGACACCCCCCTCTAGGGGAGACCGTCGAGTGGGTCTAGCATAATATTGTGAAAGTCCAGTCCATAGTGGATCTAACATAATAGTGAGAGTCCAGTCCATAGTGGGGCCAGCAGGAGACCATCCCGAGCGGAGACGGGTCAGCAGCGCAGAGATGTCCCCAACCGATGCACAGGCGAGCGGTCCACCCCGGGTCCCGACTCTGGACAGCCAGCACTTCATCCATGGGCACCGGACCTGTGCCCCCCCCCGCCCCACCCTCCACAAGGGAGAGGGGGGCAGAAAAGAAAAGAAACGGCAGATCAACTGGTCTAAAAAGGGAGTCTATTTAAAGGCTAGAGTATACAAATGAGTTTTAAGATGGGACTTAAATGCTTCTACATTGGGTGCCATCTTTATGATTAACTACATTCCTCAATAAAATAAACAGCTGTGATGCATTTCTATATTACTTAAAAGAAAACTGGTATTATTTAATAAAATGTTACCCAAACATTTAATAAAATAAAAATCACTGTCTGACCGTCTGTTCAAGATGCGCTGTTTTGTGGGCAGTCTAATTTACGTGCCTCCACTTCGACTGCGTTTTTCTCCCTGCGGCTTCCATATGGAAGCCGCAGGGAGATATAAATTCGAACCAAACGCCGCTTTGTATTGGAAATGGTAACAGCGGAGACTGTATGTGCTTGTACGAGACAGTCTTCCCCACAACAAGAGGACAGAGAAAAAGAACGAGTTTATTGACTACAATGGCGGACTTGCGCAAAATTCCTCAGGTAAATCTTTACCTCATATGGAGATATTCGCTGACGTCACATTTAGGAAAAACGTCACAAATTAGGCAAATTCCATACGGGTCGTTTGGAAGAAGTATGAAGGAAGGCAAGATTATTTTATAAATATCGCCACCATGCCTCCATGGGTTGATTTCAAATTTTCAGGACTTATGCAGATCTTAATAACTGATAAGAAAGTTTGGTTTTGCAAAATAGGCCCCCTTTTAGATACAACCAACATGGGGGAAAAAATCTCTTTTGATGACTGTATGATGTTTTTAAAAAAGGTTGATGAAATTAACACTGTTTCTCTGAAATAGTGACCTCCACCTAAAAAGATGCCATTTATTATTCAATGGTGGGGGCTTTTGCCAATAAAATGCTTTACTTTTATACAAAAACACCTTATCTCAAAATGTTTTTCATAATACCAGTACATTTTCACTATATGGTGACACATTATTACAATTATATCTACCCTGTACAACACTGAATTTATACAATTCAATTATCGAGTTTCATTTTCCAAATTCCTTAAAAATGTAGGCCTACGTGCATTTCTGCTCGACGGCTCCCGAACTCTGGAACGCTCTCCCCGACCATCTTAGAGCACCACAGTCGGTCGACCGTTTTAAGAAGGCACTAAAAACCCACCTTTTTAAGCACAGCTTTTATCTAATTTCTCTGCCTTCTTGTTTTTAAATACACTGCTTGCCTATCTGTTTTGTCCAGTGCTTTCATGCTTTTATTTCTATTTTTATCTATGTTTCTGTTTTATCTAGTGTTTATCTAGTGCAGGGGTCGGCAACCCAAAATGTTGAAAGTGCCATATTGGACCAAAAATACAAAAAAAAATCTGTCTGGAGCCGCAAAAAATTTAAAGCCATATTACATACAGATAGTGTGTCATGAGATATATATTTAATTAAGAGGACTTAAAGGAAACTAAATTACCTCAAATATAGCTACAAATGAGGCATTATGATGCAATATGTACATATAGCTAGCCTAAATAGCATGTTAGCATCGATTAGCTTGCAGTCATGCCGTGACCAAATATGTCTGATTAGCACTCCAACAAGTCAATAACATCAACAAAACTCACCTTTCATGCACAACCTTAAAAGTTTGGTGGACAAAATGAGACAGAAAAAGAAGTGGCATAAAACACGTCCTCGAAAGTCGGAGAAAGTTATACATGTAAACAAACTACGGTGAGTTCAAGGACCGCCAAAATTAGTAGGACAAAACGGCGCTCGCCATGTACTCGAATCAGTGAAGCATGTTTAATATAAACAGTGTGCTTTATAACAATTAGGGAGGTTTGTGTCATGTTTGTCCTCCTACAGAAGCCATATTAAAACAAAAAATAGATTTTTTTTTCCCCTCATCTTTTTCCATTTTTCATACATTTCTGAAAAAGCTCCAGAGAGCCACTAGGGCGGCGCTAAAGAGCCGCGGGTTGCCGACCCCTGATCTAGTGTGTGTCATGATTTCATTTCTATTTTAATTTTTTATTATATATTCTAACTTTCTATTTTTATTTTTATTTTATTTTATTTTTTTATTTTTTTTATACTTTGTAGCACTTCTGGATTTTAATAAATATAAAGTGCGTTACAAATGTAATTCATTATTATTATTATTATTTCAACAACAATTCCTTAGCTCTAATAAACATTTGGTACTCTGTGTTTGAGTCCATAAACACGCCAGACCCTAACAAAGGAAATATGTGTGATATGTATTATTTTATGGATTACTATAATAATTTTACTGCAGACTGCTAGTGAGATTTAGTACCGGTATTTCACTGTGCAAATATGGTGCATTTCAATGACCATCAATTTTACAGTCAAAAATCCATGTTAGGAATGAGAATTAGTTGCAATATTACTTTCTTCCAGGTATTGCTGTCTACCAACGCCAACGAAATGCGATTGCTGCAGCCGTGTTCCGCTCCCCTCCGAAGGCACTTCGTGCCGGGCGTCAAGGTGGAATATAGCACTTCGCTGCGCCAGAGCACCTACCGTGTCCAAATCCACCGCCTACAGGTCAGAGTCCAGACAGTCCAGTATCTTGTCAGACGCATCCTCAAATCTCTTGTTCTCAACATTTAACAGCTGATGTCTGTCACAGATCCAGAATCAGCTGCCCGGGGCCATCTTTCCTTATGTTTTCTACCCTGTAAAACTACCAAAGTCCATCGCCGTGGATGCAGGTCTGTTGGATTGACTTTCATTGGACAAAAGGGTGTTCATAAATGTTTCATATTGATCTGTTATTTAATTTCCTCACAGAACCAAAGCCTCTCACTGATATCAGCATCGTAACCAGGGCAGCAGGACACTCTAACATCTCACGCATCAAGTAATTGAGACACTTTTATAATACTTTATTGTCCTGTTCTGTGCATGTCAAGGGTGTCCAAAGTCCAAGTCGGGGGCTATATGTGGGTCCCCAGCTTAATTTTCACTGGCCATCCACATTACAGTTGCCTTATGAAGCATTTGGGCCACGTTAAAAAAAAACAAAAGTTGTTAAAACATGATCATATTCTTTCATTTAAAAAAGTTATATTTAATTGGGGCGGTTTGGCTCGGTTGTTAGAGCGGCCGTGCCAGCAACTTTAGGGTTCCAGGTTCGATCCCCGCTTCAGCCATCGTAGTCACTGCCGTTGTGTCCTTAGGCAAGACACTTTAGCCACCTGCTCCCAGTGCCACCCACACCGTCACTAGAGAAAAGCGCTATATAATTCAGTTTACGTCACTTCATTAATTAAAATGGCAAACTGTCATCTACAATGAAAATTGACTATTAAAAAATCCCATCGAGGGATTATTGATTAATTTATTAACAACATTGGTTTACCACAGGGGTGTCCAAACTATGGCCCGCGAGCCAAGTGCGGTCGGCCGTCATCTTCAGTCTGGCCCGTAAGACATCACAAGTAGAGATGTCCGATAATGGCTTTTTTGCCGAAATTGTCCAACTCTTAATTACCGATACCGATATCAACCGATACCGATATATACAGTCGTGGAATTAACACATTATTATGCCTAATTTTGTTGTGATGCCCCGCTGGATGCATTAAACAATGTAACAACGTTTTCCAAAATAAATCAACTCAAGTTATGGAAAAAAATGCCAACATGGCACTGCCGTATTTATTATTGAAGTCACAAAGTGCTTTATTTTTTTTAACATGCCTCTCCCTGAGAGAGCATGAGAAGGTTGAGGTGGGCGGGGTTGAGGTGGGGGGAGTAGGGGCTAGCGGGGGGTTTTATATTGTAGCATCCCGGAAGAGTTAGTGCTGCAAGGGGTTCTGGGTATTTGTTCTGTTGTGTTACGGTGTGGATGTTCTCCCGAAATGTGTTTGTCATTCTTGTTTGGTGTGGGTTCACAGTATGGCGCATATTCGTAACAGTGTTAAAGTTGTTTATACGGCCACCCTCAGTGTGACCTGTATGGCTGTTGACCAAGTATGCTTGGCATTCACTTGTGTGTGTGTGTGTGTGTGTGTAAAAAGCCGTAGATATTATGTGATTGGGCCGGCACGCAAAGGCAGTGCCTTTAAGGCACGCCCCCAATATTGTTGTCTGGGTGGAAATCCGGAGAAATTCGGGAGAATGGTTGCCCCGGGAGATTTTCGGGAGGGGCACTGAAATTCGGGAGTCTCCCGGGAAAACCGGGAGGGTTGGCAAGTATGACTGGGAGACGCAACTGCTCTGTACTTCTCCCTACATCCGTGTACCACTTCGTACAGAGGCGTTTTTGATACCGATAATTTCCGATATTACATTTTAAAGCATTTATCGGCTGATAATATCGGCAGTCCGATATTATCGGGCATCTCTAGTCACAAGTTAAATAAAAGTTTGGCTTGCGCTGACGTTTTAGCCTAATTGCCTGCCCGAGTGTTTAACCGCTGCAATTTTGTCCACCGTCATGTGGGCAATGTTAGTATTTCTGGTCATCGACCATGAGTTTCATTTTGATAAGTACCGAACACAGTAGGAATTTATATGACCCAATCCACAAAACCTTTGCCACTTGTGAGAAAAATAAATAAATAACCAACACAGAAAGTTAACACACGTCACACAACACACTCGTGCTCATTAAACTTTCTGGAAATTCTAAAACATGTCATATTTTGAAATTAGACCCATATTCAGCAAAACCACTACAATGCACAATGGGGAAAATGCCAAACACATTTTAGCAGCTTAATATGTCTGATTACAAAACTTTGAGGTCGTCCCTGAAGGTATAAACAAGGTACAAGTGGAACTTTCACATACTCTTAATATTCAGTGTTATCGTTTATACCTCATATTGCAGCGTCGTCACGGTCTGATGTGGGTGGGGGGTGTTAAAGTTGAAGTAATGCTTTTCAGTCTGTTAAAAGGAAATCCAACTCTCACACATATTTTACATTTTAAAGCTTCCAAAAATTACATTTATTAGGAATTATTTCATTATGTAATACAAATAATTACTAATATTATTTTTTAAAAGGTAAAAAAAAAAATACCGTACTTTAGTTTAGAACAGTGGTTCTTAACCTTGTTGGAGGTACCGAACCCCACCAGTTTCATATGCGCATTCACCGAACCCTTCTTTAGTGAAAAATAAAATGTTTTTTTTGAAATTCAAGAAAAAGTCATGTTTTTTCACTGATGCACAAAATGAACCGTGCATGAACATCACCTTGTTCAAAGAACAAAACCAACACAGTGCATGAACTCACAACAAATTACACACCTTACACACATTACCATGAATTGATTAACGTGGGTTAGTGCGTCTGCCTCACAATACGAAGGTGCTGAGTAGTCTGGGGTTCAATCCCAGGCTCGGGATCTTTCTGTGTGGAGTTTGCATGTTCTCCCCGTGACTGCGTGGGTTCCCTCCGGGTACTCCGGCTTCCTCCCACCTCCAAAGACATGCACCTGGGGATAGGTTGATTGGCAACACTAAATTGGCCCTAGTGTGTGAATGTGAGTGTGAATGTTGTCTGTCTATCTGTGTTGGCCCTGCGATGAGGTGGCGACTTGTCCAGGGTGTACCCCGCCTTCTGCCCGATTGTAGCTGAGATAGGCTCCAGCGCCCCCCGCGACCCCGAAGGGAATAAGCGGTAGGAAATGGATGGATGGATGATTAACGTGGACCCTGACTTAGAGGGGAAAATTATCACAATTCCAGAAGGGTTAAAACCATTAAAAATCAGTTCCCAGTGGCTTATTTTATTTTTCGAAGTTTTTTTCAAAATTGTACCCATCAAGCAATATCCCTAAAAAAAAGCTTCAAAGTGCCTGATTTTAACCATCGTTATATACACCCGTCCATTTTCCTGTGACGTCACACAGTGATGCCAACACAAACAAACATGGCGCATAGAACAGCAAGCGACATTAGCTCGGATTCAGACTCGGATTTCAGCGGCTTAAGCGATTCAACAGATTACGCATGTATTGAAACGGATGGTTGTAGTGTGGAGGCAGGTAGCGAAAATGAAATTGAAGAAGAAACTGAAGCTATTGAGCCATATCGGTTTGAACCGTATGCAAGCGAAACCGACGAAAACGACACGACAGCCAGCGACACGGGAGAAAGCGAGGACGAATTCGCCGATCATCTTCTAACCAACGATTGGTATGTGTTTGTTTGGCATTAAAGGAAACTAACAACTATGAACTAGGTTTACAGCATATGAAATACATTTGGCAACAACATGCACTTTGAGAGTGCAGACAGCCCAATTTTCATCAATTAATATATTCTGTAGACATACCCTCATCCGCTCTCTTTTCCTGAAAGCTGATCTGTCCAGTTTTGGAGTTGATGTCAGCAGGCCAGGGAAGCTAGGGTCAATATTCTTCTCTTGATCATCTTCGGTGGCATAAGGGACGGTGTGAGCCAAGACATCCAGGGGGTTTAGCTCGCTCGTCTGCGGGAACAAACTACCGCCATTGCTTGCCGTGCTACCGAGGTCCTTTGTCCCTGAATTGCTCACACACTCCGGCAGATTCAATGGGGGTCTGGCGGCAGATTTCTTTGACTTTATCGTTGGAAATGCATCTGCCTTGAGTGTCGCAGGATATCCACACATTCTTGCCATCTCTGTCGTAGCATAGCTTTCGTCGGTAAAGTGTGCGGAACAAACGTCCAATTTCTTGCCACTTTCCCATCTTTGGGCCACTGGTGCAACTTGAATCCGTCCCTGTTCGTGTTGTTACACCCTCCGACAACACACCGACGAGGCATGATGTCTCCAAGGTACGGAAAACAGTCGAAAAAACGGAAAATAACAGAGCTGATTTGACTCTGTGTTTGAGAAAATGGCGGATTGCTTCCCGATGTGACGTCACAATCGCTCCGAGAGCGAATAATAGAAAGGCGTTTAATTCGCCAAAATTCACCCATTTAGAGTTCGGAAATCGGTTAAAAAAATATATGGTCTTTTTTCTGCAACATCAAGGTATATATTGACGCTTACATAGGTCTGGTGATAATGTTCCCCTTTAAACAAGTTGAAAAACTTATTCGGGTGTTACCATTTAGTGGTCAATTGTACGAAATATGTACTGTACTGTGTAAACTGTACTGTTTCATATAATGTATTCTCCTCCTTTGCAATCTGCTCGTAAAAGTTTCAATCAATCAATCAAACAACCTGCAAATCAGATGGAAAATTAGAGGGAACATTGTTTGGAGGTATCCATAATACGCTGATAGGGAGATGTTTTTATTTACACGATAATTCGGATGTGTCTTTACCTCTGTGGCCGACTCACCGAACCCCTAGGGTTCGATCGAACCCAGGTTAAGAACCACTGATCTAGAAGTACAACAAACAAATTGAGGAAAATGTATTGGCCTCTATTTTCTAGTATGTATTTATTGTTTGTATGAGGCCCTCGGTGGGGATGCTTTATACATCCTGAATAATGTATTTCCTTCTGTTCAGGTACTTCAAGGTGTTGATTCAAGAAATGGATCTCAAACTGGATCTGGGATTTCTTTTTGCCATCCTGGACATGTTCAGCTTCGAGGATGCCAGCGCCATGACCGCACTGCAGAAGGTGCGAGACTCCCACGAGTAGTTATTGACCTACAAACTGAATGCTTTTATCAAGGTTCTATGATTCTTTCAGGTGGAACTCTTTGAGAAGGATGTGGAGTACATCAAGACGGAGCTAAACCACGCCTCCGTTGCTGACACAACTCCCATTAGCCTCTTTGAGTATTTCCACATCTCCCCCATCAAGGTATGGAGTGAATTTCAGATTTTAAAAAAATCACCAAAAAAAACATGCTCATGAGTCGCATTTGCGTCTTCAGCTTCATTTAAGTTTATCTCTGAGCACCGGCGGTGAGGACGGCTTGAAGGAGAAGAGAGCCAACGAACTCATACCCATCCAGTCGCTCAACCTGCTGCTGAAAAGCATCGGCGCCACGCTCACCGATGTGCAGGACGTCGTCTTCAAGTACGCAGCCGCAAAAACTTGACGCGCTTCTGTGGCTTTTGTGTCCTGACTGACCGTCATTGCTGTTTATGTCAGGCTGGCCTACTTTGAGTTGACCTTCCAGTTCTGCACCACGCAGCAGCTCAACTGGATGGTCGTCAGGCATTATTCCAAACAGGTCACGTACTGTTTACTTTATGTATCAGACTACTTCCTGTACACTTATAAGAAAATAGACTTGATGGCATAGTGACTCAAACTGCCAAAATACATTCATATGCCGTTATTTCAGGCTATAAAGCAGATGTATGTGCTGGTGCTGGGCCTGGACGTCCTTGGAAATCCATTTGGGCTGATCCGAGGGCTGTCGGAGGGAGTTGAAGCCTTTTTCTACGAGCCCTATCAGGTTAGTAAAAGCTTTACGACTCATCATTTCCAATTTTTTTTTTATAAATGACATAATCTCTTCATATACCACTGCAGATTAAAAAAATAAGAACAGTTCAACAGCTAGATAAACAGTACTGTCATGTTTTTGTATGGGGGTTCCACAGGGAGCCATCCAAGGACCAGAGGAGTTTGTGGAAGGAATGGCGCTCGGAATGAAGGCTCTGGTGGGCGGAGCTGTAGGTGAGCAAGTACACTTTCTATACACAGAGAGATATAAAAGACAAGTGACAGCATAGAAAAGTCTTTTTTTGACTTCATATTGAATCAGTTGTGGGGATTCTTAAAGGGGAACTGCCCTTTTTTGGGGAATTTTGCCTATCGTTCACAATAGGGATGTCCGATAATATCAGACTGCCGATATTATCGGACGATAAATGCTTTAAAATGTAATATCGGAAATTATCGGTATCGGTTTCAAAAAGTATAATGTATGACTTTTTAAAACGCCGCTGTGTACACGGACGTAGGGAGAAGTACAGAGCGCCAATAAACCTTAAAGGCACTTCCTTTGCGTGCCGGCCCAGTCACATAATATATACGGCTTTTCACACACAAATGAATGCAAATGCATCCTTGGTCAACAGCCATACAGGTCACACTGAGGGTGGCCGTATAAACAACTTTAACACTGTTACCAATATGCGCCACTCTGTGAACCCACACCAACACAAGAATGATAAAACACATTTTGGGAGAACATCCGCACCGTAACACAACATAAACACAACAGAACAAATACCCAGAACCCCTTGCAGCACTAACTCTTCCAGGACGCTACAATATACACCCCCCGCTACCCCCTACCCCCCTACCTCAACCCCGCCCACCTCAACCTTCTCATGCTCTCTCAGGGAGAGCATGTCCCAAATTCCAAGCTGCTGTTTTGAGGCATGTTAAAAAAAAAAAATGCACTTTGTGACTTCAATAATAAATATGGCAGTGCCATGTTGGCATTTTTTTCCAAACTTGAGTTGATTTATTTTGGAAAACCTTGTTACATTGTGTAATGCATCCAGCGGGGCATCACAACAAAATTAGGCATAATAATGTGTTAATTCCACGACTGTATATATCGGTATCGGTTGATGTCGGAATCGGTAATTAAGAGTTGGACAATATCGGAATATCGGATATCGGCAAAAAAGCCATTATCGGACATCTCTAGTTCACAACCATTATGAGAGACATGACGGGGAAGTTATTATAATTTTTTTGGTTTCTAAATATTTAAAAAATGCGATCAAAAGTTTGCTTACAATGGAGCCTATGGGAGCCACGCAATTCCGCCTTTAAAGCCCTTAAAAAAAACATCCAAACACCTCCATTGAGGTTTTATATACTTGATGTATATGCAATGTAGTGACAGGCTCATTTATAATAACATTTATTATTCACGTTTCTTGATCATTTTAAAGGGGAACATTATCACAATTTCAGAAGGGTTAAAACCATTAAAAATCAGTTCCCAGTGGCTTATTTTATTTTTCAAAGTTTTTTTCAAAATTTTACCCATCGCGCAATACCCCTAAAAAAAGCTTCAAAGTGCCTGATTTTAACCATCGTTATATATTTTCCTGTGACGTCACATAGTGATGCCAATACAAACAAACATGGCGGATAGGACAGCAAAATATAGCGACATTAGCTCGGATTCAGACTCGGATTTCAGCGGCTTAACACTGTCTGATAAGATAATTACTAACAACTATGAACTAGGTTTACAGCATATGAAATACATTTGGCAACAACATGCAATTTGAGAGTGCAGACAGCCCATTTCAGGCGCGCCAAGAACATATATTTTTCCACGATTTCAGCACTCAGGTTAACCATACCTAAATAGACACAAAATACTGCATTACACAAGACTACCCGAATGTACTCGAATGATTGAAAAGAATAAATGTTTTTAAGCTAAATTATTGGTAAACACAGTTTATGTATAATAATTTACGTAAAACCGCGAGTAATGAATAAAGTTTTCATCAATTAATATATTCTGTAGACATACCCTCATCCGCTCTCTTTTCCTGAAAGCTGATCTGTCCAGTTTTGGAGTTGATGTCAGCAGGCCAGGGAAGCTAGGGTCGATATTCTTCTCTTGATCATCTTCGGTGGCATAAGGGACGGTGTGAGCCAAGACATCCAGGGGGTTTAGCTCGCTCGTCTGCGGGAACAAACTGCCGCCATTGCTTGCCGTGCTACCGAGGTCCTTTGTCCCTGAATTGCTCACACACTCCGGCAGATTCAATGGGGGTCTGGCGGCAGATTTCTTTGACTTTATCGTTGGAAATGCATCTGCTTTGAGTGTCGCAGGATATCCACACATTCTTGCCATCTCTGTCGTAGCATAGCTTTCGTCTGTAAAGTGTGCGGAACAAACGACTGACCATTTCGTCGGCTTTCCCCACACCCTCGTATTTTGAACAAATTTC
The DNA here is from genome assembly GCF_033978685.3 of Nerophis lumbriciformis. Taxonomy (NCBI): domain Eukaryota; kingdom Metazoa; phylum Chordata; class Actinopteri; order Syngnathiformes; family Syngnathidae; genus Nerophis; species Nerophis lumbriciformis. The sequence goes on from NC_084550.2 coordinate 9,891,398, forward strand.
GTCCAATTTCTTGCCACTTTCGCATCTTTGGGCCACTGGTGCAACTTGAATCCGTCCCTGTTCGTGTTGTTACACCCTCCGACAACACACCGACGAAAGTGAAAAAATGGCGGATTGTTTCCCGATGTGACATCACAACGTGACGTCATCGCTCCGAGAGCGAATAATAGAAAGGCGTTTAATTCGCCAAAATTCACCCATTTAGAGTTCGGAAATCGGTTAAAAAAATATATGGTCTTTTTTCTGCAACATCAAGGTATATATTGACGCTTACATAGGTCTGGTGATAATGTTCCCCTTTAAGCATACACGGCGCATTAATTTAGAAAAACACATCATTAAGTTTTTTTCTTTTCATCATGGATTATTACTCACTGCAGACTTCATGAGAGCCAACAAACATGATATAACACCACTTACTGTGCAACGTCTGCTTTCATTAAGCTGCCGACTGCTGGGATGGTTATACATTCCCATTTAGGTGAAGAATGACTCTTAATCCATATAAAGAAAACGGGGGTGGGGGACCAAGTGTCTTTTCGTGTCGTTCTCGCCAGTTTCGGGTCCTAAATGGCTCTCAAAGTGTACCAATTTGTCGGAATACTTACTCAGATGCTTTCTGTCCAGGTGAGATGAATGAATGAATGAAATTTCGGTCATATAATCAACCATCAACCATTAACCATTTTGTGTGACCAGTTTAACAGTACAGATTATACATATTTAACAATCATACACATTTACACACAAAAAGAAAATAAAATAAAAAGAATGACCGAAAAAGGAATAGGCTGCCTATACTATACCTCCACTGAAAATAAGATTTCCTGGAACATCGTTAGTAAAAAAAAAAAAAAAAAAAAATCAATTTGAGGCATTATTTATTATTTAGAATAATCTTACAGGGAGCAAGGAAGCGGGAAAGCAGCAGACCAGGTTCGATCCCTGCTTCCGCCATCCTAGTCACTGCCGTTGTGTCCTTGAGCAAGATACTTTACCCACCTGCTCCCAGTGCCACCCACACTGGTCGAAATGTATTATATAAATATAATTAACTTCACTTCACACGGAAGTGATCACTGCGCCAATAGTTTGTCTGCGTTAGCGCTTATAATAACAATATCACTAATACTTGGTTAATATTCAAATCACGAAATGTAAATGGAGTAATTGTTGGTGCTTTTTGAATGGATTTTGAAAGAAAAAGTCCATCCATTGTCATGTCTTTCATAATAATTGTGAACGATAGGCACAATTCCCAAAAAAGTGCAGTTCACCTTTAAATGAGGATACTGCTTGTTAAAGTGATACAGTTATCATTGGTAAGCTGTTTTTAAAGGTCCGATGATAACCGAAGCAATTTTTCCAATAAGAAATAATGTAAATCCAATTTATTTGTCCCAGACAGCCAAAAATTAAACACATTTAGAGATAATAATTATAGTTTTACATACAGAAAACAAGGTGAAATACATATAAATGAACATCTAACATCACTTTTATCTTTTATTGAAGACTCATGTTGGTAAAACACTTTTGCTTATTTTGGTACGAGTTCTTTCTTGAATTTAACAAAATGCTGTCATTTGCAACTTTTTTTTGGCCACGTAGTTGCTGATTTTGGAATCATATTTTAAACAAAAAGTCACCAGTGGTATTCTTTGTTCGGACACTTGATTCCGCTGAATAATGCAAGGGTAAACGGACAGGTTTGTAAATTAAAGTGCCAAAAGATTCTCAAATGAATAAATGACTAACTGCGCCACAACATGGGACGACGTGGCGAAGTTGGTAGAGTGGCAGCAATCGGAGGGTTGCTGGTTACTGGGGTTCAATCCCCACCTTCTACCATCCTAGTCACGTCCGTTGTGTCCTTGGGCAAGACACTTCACCCCTTGCTCCTGATGGCTGCTGGTTAGCGCGTTGCATGGCAGCTGCCGCCATCAGTGTGTGAATGTGTGTGTGAATGGGTGAATGTGGAAATACTGTCAAAGCGCTTTGAGTACCCTGAAGGTAGAAAAGCGCTATACAAGTATAACCCATTTATCATTTATCATTTATAACATAGGGGGCATAGCTGGCGCCGCCTCCAGGATCACAGGTGCCATGGCCAAGGGGGTCGCCGCCATTACCATGGATGAAGAATACCAGCAGAAGAGACGAGAGGCCATGAACAAACAACCCAGCGGCTTAAAAGAGGGTCTGACCAGGGGTGGAAAAGGATTAGTGTCTGTATGTGCATACCTTTTGTCTGATCTCGTTCGCCATCAAGAAGGAAATGCTGACACTTTGCCATGTTTTCTTGACAGGGATTTGTCAGCGGGATTACAGGGATTGTTACCAAACCCATTCGAGGTAGGTTAAATTGATTTTGTTTGTGTTCACCTTCACATTTAATCAGTGTTGGGAACGCCGTTAGTTTCGGCGGTAACTAGTAGTCCATCCATCCATCTTCTTCCGCTTATCCGAGGTCGGGTCGCGGGGGCAGCAGCCTAAGCAGGGAAGCCCAGACTTTCCTCTCCCCAGCCACTTCGTCCAGCTCCTCCCGGGGGATCCCGAGGCGTTCCCAGGCCAGCCGGGAGACATAGTCTTCCCAACGTGTCCTGGGTCTTCCCCGTGGCCTCCTACCGGTTGGACGTGCCCTAAAGACCTCCCTAGGGAGGCGTTCGATGTGGAGGAGCACCGGCTTTACTTTGAGCTCCTCCCGGATGGCAGAGCTTCTCACCCTATCTCTAAGGGAGAGAGCCCCGCCACCCGGCGGAGGAAACTCATTTCGGCCGCCTGTACCCGTGATCTTGTCCTTTCGGTCATAACCCAAAGCTCATGACCATAGGTGAGGATGGGAACGTAGATCGACCGGTAAATTGAGAGCATTGCCTTCCGGCTCAGCTCCTTCTTCACCACAACGGACCGATACAGCGTCCGCATTACTGAAGATGCCGCACCGATCCGCCTGTCGATCTCACGATCCACTCTTCCCCCACTCGTGAACAAGACTCCTAGGTACTTGAACTCCTCCACTTGGGGCAGGGTCTCCTCCCCAACCCGGAGATGGCATTCCACCCTTTTCCGGGCGAGAACCATGGACTCGGACTTGGAGGTGCTGATTCTCATCCCAGTCGCTTCACACTCGGCTGCGAACCGATCCAGGGAGAGCTAAAGATCCTGGCCAGATGAAGCCATCAGGACCACATCATCTGCAAAAAGCAGAGACCTAATCCTGCAGCCCCCAAACCGGATCCCCTCAACGCCTTGACTGCGCCTAGAAATTCTAGTAACTAGCGTTAATTTTTATTATCAGTAACTCAGTTACCGTTACTACATGATGCATTACTGCGTTATTTTACGTTATTTTTTTATGTAGTATCGGCTAAAAACAGAAGATCTGAGTGTGTTTTATTGGAGAGTTGCAGTGTCGTCCTTCTGAATCTTCCTGTCACAACGGGGACAAGAGAAGAGGCGCTGTGTGTGTGTCTGGGTGTGGGGAGGGGAGGGAAGGGGGGGGGCGTGTTTGTGTTTACTAACAAGACATCATGGTGGAGCTGAAGCCGAGTTTCTTAACATGGAGATATTCTAGACTGACCACCGGGAGGAGTTTCATAAATGCCTCAAATGTACGGCATTTTGAGTTAGGGTTGCGTGTATTTTCAATGTACGTTCAGGGTTAAGAAGGGGTTAAAAACAAAACAAATTGTGCGCAAGCCGCAGCATTCGTGAGGGAGGGGCTGAGACAGAGAGAGCGAGGGAGTGGATTGATTGATTGACTGAGACTTTCATTAGTAGATTGCACAGTACAGTACTTATTCCGTACAATTGACCACTAAATGGTAACACCCGAATAAGTTTTTCAACTTGTTTAAGTCGGGTTCACGGTAATCAATTTCTTTCAAACTGTCATTGCTCAAAACATAATACTGAATCAAAATCAATGTTATTATGAATTATTGACCTATCCAAGGTTCCGATTACTTCACATCAAATATTCCACTTTGAAAAATATTTTTGGTGGAAGATTTTGCATATTTTGTAAAAACATAGTTTTGTTTGACAAAAAAGGGCGGAAAACAAATAAACAAAAAAACAACATTAAAAAAACTAAAACATTTTGAAACCAGGGATAGATCTGAAGTTGATGTAGACTCCAGAGATTTAAGCATTAAATATAAAATGTATCATCATTTCATGACCCAAGCAAAACACTTTTTACACTTTAATACTGCTGGCCCCACTATGGACTGGACTCTTACTATTATGTTGGATCCACTATGGACTGGACTCTCACAATATTATGTCAGACCCACTCGACATCCATTGCATTCGGTCTCCCCTAGAGGGGGTGGGGTTACCCACATATGCGGTCCTCTCCAAGGTTTCTCATAGTCATTCACATCGACGTCCCACTGGGGTGAGTTTTTCTTTGCCCTTAGGTGGGCTCTGTACCGAGGATGTCGTTGTGGCTTATGCAGCCCTTTGAGACACTTGTGATTTAGGGCTATATAAATAAACATTGATTGATTGATTGATTGATTGAATACTGAAATAAATACACCTACAACTTATTAAATAAAACCATCGAAAAAACTACCAGCAGCGGTAAACTTTGGATCCATGAAGGAAAGAAGAAAGTGAATGAATGTTTATAACCGAATACATTTACATATGCATACAAATTTGTTTTCTTTTTTTTATTATTTTTTTTAATGAATTAAGTAACATTTATGACAACCTTTTTCCAAAACCCAATATAGAATGTGAGATATAACAGGATAATGCATACGTTTATCTTTTTTTTTCTTTTTTTTTCAAAACGCTTACAAAAAAGTGGGACCCCAAAAATGTACTGTCGGACCCCATTTTTATGACTTGATGGGGTCCCTGGGAAAATTCCTAGTGCTGATCAACAGATTGTATTATTCTCCAGTGCAATAACAGTACTGAAATAAAGGCTAAAAGTAAATTAATGGGAGCTTTAAAAAAAAAAAAAAAGAATTAACTATAGAGTTACTTTTCACAGTAACACATTAGTTTTTGGTGTAAGTAACTGAGTTAGTAACTGAGTTACTTTTGAAATAAAGTAACTAGTTACTTGTTTTCAGTAACTAACCCAACACTGCAATTTTAATGATCTTTTTTGGCGGTGTTATCCTGCAGGAGCACAAAAGGAAGGAGCGGCAGGCTTCTTTAAAGGATTCGGTAAAGGTCTGGTTGGTGCTGTCGCCAGACCCACAGGAGGCATCATCGACATGGCCAGCAGCACGTTTCAAGGCATCAAGAGGTCGGTTCTCTTCACAAGCAGCACTGGGTTGCGCATATGACATGCAATCAATATATGTAATTTTTTGTTGTTGTCTTTAGTGCGGCAGATACGTCGCAAGACATCGGATCTCTGCGTCCTCCTCGCTTCATCCACGAGGACGGCGTCATACGGCCATACAGGCAAAGGGAGGGCATCGGCAGTCAAATGCTGCAGGTAGTAGTACATCCTAACTATGATTTGACACAACCAACATCGCTGCAATCATTTAAAATCCATTGGTGTTTTATGTAGCCGCAGTTTGTACTTCACACACACATACAGTAGTCAGGCTTGGTCAAGAGATAGGACTCAGATGCAGAGTAGGGAATAATTCGGCAGGCTTTTATTTTGAAAGCTTCCTTTCACCTCCAGAGTCAGGGCAATTCATTATATACAATAACTAAACTGGTCGGCGAAAAAGGTTCCAAAAAAAAGGAACAACCGAAAAACACTCTGAAAGGAGGAAAACACAAAAACAATGACGTATATACTATGAAACTTATTATAAACACAAAACTCTCCAATAGGAGGAAGAAACAATGGCTATGAAAACTTCTACACTTTCTCTAATCCAATAAAGGTTAACAAAAAATGTCACTCAAAAAATTGAGGAAAAGGAAGAACTGTAAGAACAACTGAAAACTCACCACTTCGTAGTGATGGGTCCGGCAACGCCGATGCATCGGCGCATGCGTCGAGCTCATAGAGCAAAACCCTGTGTCGGTGCGCGTACCGCTTTTAGAAAGTCACGTGACCGATCATGAGCTGTTTCGGTCACATGACCGATACGCAAACTGTGTCGCACTGACGCCTCCTCTGTGCCCTGTGAGCGGGTCTTTTCTACGGCCGGAGAAATAATAACGAAGAAGAGAAATCGTCTAAAATTTAATACATTGGAAAAACTGCTTCTTTTTTTTATAAAAATGTGTAAAAAAAAAAAATAAAAAATAAAAATTCCTAGTCCACAAGCATTCTCATTCACAACACGTTCTCTTAGAGTTCCATGTTATGATACATGTTCACATTATTTATTGACTGTATCTAAAAAAGAAAAAAATCTATTTTTATTTAAATGAAGATATGAAATAATCCTAAATGAAATACAATGACTGGGTTTATATTATTGTATATACTAGGTCAGGGGTCGGCAACCCGCGGCTCCGGAGCCGCATGCGGCTCTTTGATCACTCTGATGCGGCTCAGCTGCATACTTGCCGCCGCCCCCCCCCCCCCCCCCCCCCCCCGATTTTCCCGGGAGACTTCCGGATTTCAGTGCCTCTCGCAGATTAATATTCTCCAAATTTCACCCTTACAATAATAATAAGGGCGTGCCATGATGGTACAGCATTTAGCGCCCTCTACAATCTGTATAAACAGTGTGCCAGCCCAACCTATTGTTATATACATCTTCTGCTTGCACACGTAAGTGACAGCAAGGCATAATTGGTCAACAGCCAAACAGGTTAGCCATATAAAACAACTTTAACACTCTTACTAATAATGCGCCACACTTTGAACCAAAACCAAACAAGAATGACAAACACATTTCGGGAGAACATCTGCACCTTAACACAACATAAACACAACAGAACAAATACCCAGAATCCCATGCAGCCCTGACTCTTCCGGGCTACATTATACACCCCTGCTACCACCAAACCCCGCCCCCAACCCTGCTCCCTCACACATCCCCCCTGTGCATCGGTTGAGGTGGGCGGGGTTTGGTGGGGGGGGGTGTATAATGTAGCCCGGAAGAGTTAGGGCTGCATGGGATTCTGGGTATTTGTTCTGTTGTGTTATGGTGCAGATGTTCTCCCGAAATGTGTTTGTTATTCTTGTTTGGTGTGGGTTCACAGTGTGGCGCATTATTAGTAAGAGTGTTAAAGTTTTTTATATACCGCCACCGTCAGTGTAACCTGTGTGGTTGTTGACCAAGTATGCCTTGTTGTCACCTACGTGAGCAAGCGGAAGCCCCATACAACATGTGGCTGAATCAGGCACGCTGGTTGTAGTGGGCGCTATATGCTGTACCATCACGGCACGCATGACGCTGACAAGCGCTATTCATTCAAAACCCGCGTGCCGCACAAGCTTAAAATTCCATATAAAGGTGTGGGCAGCGTGTCTGAGACCCCTGGTTTATACATAGCACAAAGCAAAAAAATTTATTTTGTCATTTAAAATATTAAAAATGTTTGCGGCTCCCATTGTTTTCTATAATTTGTGAAACTGGTCAAAATGGCTCTTTGACTGGTAAAGGTTGCCGACCCCTGTACTAGGTCATAAAATCAGTGTCAGTTGAGTCGGTCCATAGGTTGCCTGTAGGGATTTTTAATGTCCAGCAGATGTCAGTATTTGGTGACACAGTATCAATACAGTTTTGCAATTTGTCGAAACGCGTCATGGCGCCTCATCAACCCATCACTACCACTTCGGCTGAAAAACTAAATAACACAAAATCACTCTGCCGAGGAGGAGAAAAAGAAAACTCAAAATAGCAACGAAGGAATTCAGGATCAAGGTATGCAAACACGAGACGAGGCAAGGCACGGACACGACGCTAGAGAGGCACGAATTAACGAGACGATCTAGCACAGAACAAAGGGAGGCGTGGGCTTATAAGACACATGAGGGTAATGGGGAACAGGTGGAAACAATCATGGGTCAGGGATGACGTCAGACTGATGACACAAAAGGAAGGGCAAGTGACCTGAAACGAGAGGAGTTACTTCCCAAACTAAAACATGCAATTCACAAGACAGAAGAAACCAAGACAAGACATCCCTCACCGCGATGTGACACCGCCCTTCACAGGGCCTGTTCAAAGATGTCGATAAAACGTGAATAATGGACATGAAAATGCCTCATTTTGATACAGTACTCTAATCCCTATAACATAGCTTTCTGTTATTTAAATACATTTTACATGCAATTTTATACATTCAGAAACAATTACAGGCGTATGGAACACAGTAGAGGTTTAAAAAAATGTATTTTCTATTAAATCGCAATTCTGTTTTGTAACGATTCTTAATCGATTCAAAAAGTCAAAAATCGATTCTTTAAAAAATGTTTTTATCTTTTTTTAAATGTATTTTTATTTGTATCTGTCCTGTCCAGCCACTCAGGCAAATCTTATTGTTGATGTAGATGCCCGTATCTGCTGTACACATTTACCTTCAAATAGAGAAGTGTTGGATACTTCTCTTGTTGCATTATTTGTACACTGCAAAAACTGAAATCTAAGTAAGATGAAATATCTCAAATAAGGGTGATATTTGCCTATTTTCTGTCTGATAAGAGAATTCTTCCCACTAAGCAGATTTCATGTTAGAGTGTTTTATTTGTTTTAAGTGTTTTGGTCCTAAATGATCTCAGTAAGATATTACAGCTTGTTGCTGAGATTTGATGACCTATATTGAGTAAAACATGCTTGAAACTAGAATATCAACTGTTGCAAAGCTGTGTCATCAACACTCACAAGTATAAAACTACTTTTTTAAAGTGATTATTTCTTACTTCAAGCATAAAAAAAAATCATGATGCCGAGCGCATATCATCATGTCAAGATAATGGCACTAGCATTTACTTAATTTAAGAATATTTTACAACATACTGAGCAAAAAGGTCTAACATTTTTTTTCTACCAAGAAAAGTGCACTTGTTATTAGTGAGAATATACTTATTTGAAGGTATTTTTGCGTTCATTGAGGTTAGCTAATTTGACTTGTTTTGGAAAGTCTTGACAAGCCAAATTTTCTTGTTCTACTGGCAGATAATTTTGCTTAGTTCAAATAAAATACCCCTCATTTTTGTATTTTTTTTTTTCTTCTTTTTGAACACTGACTTTTTGCAGTGTAGTTTACTTTATTTAATATTTGGGGAGCATTTTGTTAAACTAAACCTGTTTTATTTTGAGGAATATAAAAAATTATCAGAGCTGTTTGTCTATGTTATGGTGAAATGTAGTTTATCATAGAACTGGCACCCAATGTGTTTAAAACAGTATTGATTTTACGTCGAGAATCGGTTTGAATCAGGAATCAATGTTGTTACCCCAGGAATCGAAACAAATTGACAGTATTGATAAGGTGTAGTTACACATCATCACATCTTGTCAAAGCATCTTCCAGTGCTGGAAGACCTTGTGTGAATTGACAACGCCCTCTGCTGGATTCATAGTTACATATTTTCCCCCTGCAGATAATGCCATCAAACCACTTTCTATTTAAAAATACCATAAAAAAATAAAAATAAAGCCGAAAAAAAAATCTGCGAATGCACTGCAAAAAGTCAGTGTTCAAAAACAAGAAAAAAAAATACAAAAATGAGGGGTATTTTATTTGAACTAAGCAAAATTATCTGCCAATAGAACAAGAAAATTCGGCTTGTCAAGACTTTCCAAAACAAGTCAAATTAGCTAACCTCATTGAACCCAAAAATACCTTAAAATAAGTATATTCTCACTAATAACAAGTGCACTTTTCTTGGTAGGAAAAAAAAAAAGAGAAATTTTTGCTCAATATGTTGAAAAATATTCTTAAATTAAGTAAATGCTAGTGCCATTATCTTGACATAATGATTACATTTCTTGAAACCAGTAAACTTATACTAAAAACTAATTTATTGTTCTTAATGGAAAGGCAACAAGGCAACCTCTTGTTACTCTCGGGGTCTCCTAGCCGCTCAGGCAAATCATATTGTCTAAAAATGCATTTTTCCATCGATAACATGACATCATCGCGCCAAGTGCGTGCTCTTTCAGTCAATTAGTGCGCATATATACAGCCCGGCACCCGGCCAAACATTTTTTTTATTGTAATTTTGAAGAATTTTTATCTAAATGTGCATGAACTATTTCTGTTCAAAATTGTTAGAAATGTTAAATGTTTAAATATTAACTGTCAGTTTACTGTACTGTGCCAACTGTACTACTATGTGAGTACCGGTACATATTTTCTCTTGTTGCTGTCATCCGTTTTAATTATGAGACACAATTGTGTCAAAGTCATGATTTTTTTTTTTCGTGCTTGAAATAAGATTTTTTTTTTAAGTAGTTTTATACTTGTGAGTGTTGATGACACAGCTTTGCAACAGTTGATATTCTAGTTTCAAGCATGTTTTACTCAATATAGGTCATCAAATCTCAGCAACAAGTTGTAATATCTTACTGAGATCACTTAGGACCAAAACCCTTAAAACAAGTAAAACACTCCAACATAAAATCTGCTTAGTGAGAAGAATTATCTTATCAGACAGAAAATAAGCAAATATCACCTTTATTTTAGATATTTAATCTTACTTAGATTTCAGTTTTTGCAGTGTGAGCGGCGATCTACCATAAAAAGTGTCCAGATATACACCTGTTGAAAGACTAATTTTGTTGCAACATGGTTAGCTTTCTTAAATGCAAGGTTGCAATTCCAGGTGGAGTAAAAGTTAAATGAAAATAAGTAAACTTGATTACCAGATTATTTTGGCCTAAATGTAATCTAAATGCAACTTCATCATCTTTTATTAAAATACAGTAAATCATAATTGTAGCCGGTGCAAGAACAAACTACAAATATTTTGATGTACATTTTAACAACCCATATCTGAATTATGATGGTCAGTTAGACAGTGACTCACCACAGCCTTGCCGCTGTTTTAGATAAACATAGGTGATGTTTGGAAAAAAAATACTCCCAAAAAATATTTGGGAATATTCAGGCAATTTAAATAATTTTACTATATTTTTAATGTATTTAATTTATTGACATTTATTTTTCTATTTAACTTTTTTTAAATATGCGTTTTGACTGAATGGAGTTGAAGATGCGGCAAAAGGAACGACGTGTGTTCTTTGTGGTGTTGTGAATTGGAATGTGACCATATGCAAGGTATAGTGAAGGGGTTTTATTGCTTGGTTATAAGTAGGGATGTCTGATATTATCAGCCGATAAATGCTTTAAAATGTAATATCGAAAATTATCGGTATCTGTTTCATAATTATCGGTATTGGTTTCAAAAAGTAAAATGTATGGCTTTTTAAAACGCCGCTGTGTACACGGACGCAGGGAGAAATACAGAGCGCCAATAAACCTTAAAGGCACTGCCTTTGCGTGCCGGCCCAATCACATAATATCTACGGCCTTTCACACATACACAAGTGAATGCAAGCATACTTGGTCAACAGCCATACAGGTCACACTGAGGGTGGGCGTATAAACAACTTTAACACTGTTACAAATATGCGCCACACTGTGAACCCACACCAAACAAGAATGACAAACACATTTCGGGAGAACATCCGCACCGTAACACAATATAAACACAACAGAACAAATACCCAGAATCCCTTGCAGCACTAACTCTTCCGGGACGCTACAATATACCACCCCCGCTACCCGACCATCTCAACCTCCTCATGCTGTCTCAGGGAGAGCATGTCCCAAATTCCAAGCTGCTGTTTTGAGGCTTGTTAAAAAAAAGAATGTACTTTGTGACTTCAATAATAAATATGGCAGTGCCATGTTGGCATTTTTTTCCATAACTTGAGTTGATTTATTTTGGAAAACCTTGTTACATTGTTTAATGCATCCAGCGGGGCATCACAACAAAATTAGGCATAATAATGTGTTAATTCCACGACTGTATATATCTGTATCGGTTGATATCGGAATCGGTAATTAAGAGTTGGACAATATAGGATATCGGTAAAAAAGCCATTTTCGGACATCTCTAGTTATAAGACAATTGACTATTTCAAACATGTGTTGAAGTAGTTGGCAAAGCACGTTTAGTCTTTTCAGAAAATATTTTGGCCGTGTTTATATTTTTTTCCCTCCATCGCGGACATTGTAGAACAGAAAGGAAGAAGAGGGGTTAGATTTTTGGCTGACCTTCTCTCTTGTCATGTCCACAGAGGTACTTGGCCCTCAGGGACTTCAGTGACTGGGAGGATTTTTGGGCTGAGGAAAGCAGCTAGCCAATGGAAGATCTAGTGTAGCATCTCTACTCTCTCTAGTCTTTGCCAGTGTTTAAAAATATATATTTTTTTGCATTATTATTAATGATTGCTGTATTATTTATTTAATATGTATGATTTACGTCCCTTGTTATTGAATCCATTTTACTTTGTCATCTTTTCATCCTCAAACTTCTGCATTTGTTGACATCCTCCACTTATTGTTTTCCTTGTTCACCATCACTTTCCAATAAAGTGTTCACATTTTCAACCTCCACCTGCCATTGTCTTTGTTTCACCCTCCATTTTTTCCCCACATATTTAAATGTCCTCATCAACGTTAAATAATTCAAACTCTTGTCAGGTTTGAGTGTTAATGGTGACTTCCTGTCCCTGTCTCGCTCCAGAAAATCGAGAATGGGCGTTTTGCTAAATACAGATACTTTGCTCACGCTAACGTCAACGACTCCGACTTCTTCATGATCACCAAGAGGTGAGTGCTCACTCCGAGTTGAGTCATTTGTCTTCAACGCGGGGAATAATTGGAACATATTATTTTCCTGTGCAGGGGGATTTTCTTCGTGACCACGGGAACGTTTGGTCAACTGAACTGCGAGTGGCAGTATTTGTTTGACGAGTTCACGAAGGATCCCACCATCGTGGAAAACCGCCGTCTTCGCATCGAGGCTAAGGTGAGCGCTACCATAGACATGTTTTTTTCTGCTTGTGTAAATGGTAAATAAAAACAGAATACAATGATTTGCAAATCCTTTTCAACTTATATTCAATTGAATAGACTGCAAAGACAAGGGAACATTATCACCAGACCAATGTAAGCGTCAATATATACCTTGATGTTGCAGAAAAAAGACCATATATTTTTTTAACCGATTTCCGAACTCTAAATGGGTGAATTTTGGCGAATTAAACGCCTATCTAATATTCGCTCTCGGAGCGATGACGTCACAACGTGGCGTCACATCGGTATAGCAATCCGCAATTTTCTCAAACACCGAGTCAAATCAGCTCTGTTATTTTCCGTTTTTTTCGACTGTTTTCCGTACCTTGGAGACATCATGCCTCGTCGGTGTGTTGTCGGAGGGTGTAACAACACGAACAGGGACGGATTCAAGTTGCACCAGTGGCCCAAAGATGCGAAAGTGGCAAGAAATTGGACGTTTGTTCCGCACACTTTACCGACGAAAGCCATGCTACGACAGAGATGGCAAGAATGTGTGGATATTCTGCGACACTCAAAGCAGATGCATTTCCAACGATAAAGTCAAAGAAATCTGCCGCCAGACCCCCATTGAATCTGCCGGAGTGTGTGAGCAATTCAGGCACAAAGGACCTCGGTAGCACGGCAAGCAATGGCGGCAGTTTGTTCCCGCAGACGAGCGAGCTAAACCCCCTGGATGTCTTGGCTCACACCGTCCCTTATGCCACCGAAGATGATCAAGAGAAGAATATCGACCCTAGCTTCCCTGGCCTGCTGACATCAACTCCAAAACTGGACAGATCAGCTTTCAGGAAAAGAGCGCGGATGAGGGTATGTCTACAGAATATATTAATTGATGAAAATTGGGCTGTCTGCACTCTCAAAGTGCATGTTGTTGCCAAATGTATTTCATATGCTGTAAACCTAGTTCATAGTTGTTAGTTTCCTTTAATGCCAAACAAACACATACCAATCGTTGGTTAGAAGGCGATCGCCGAATTCGTCCTCGCTTTTCTCCCGTGTCGCTGGCTGTTGTGTCGTTTTCGTCGGTTTCGCTTGCATACGGTTCAAACCAATATGGCTCAATAGCTTCAGTTTCTTCTTCAATTTCGTTTTTGCTACCTGCCTCCACACTACAACCATCCGTTTCAATACATGCGTAATCTGTTGAATCGCTTAAGCCGCTGAAATCCGAGTCTGAATCCGAGCTAATGTCGCTATAGCTTGCTGTTCTTTCCGCCATGTTTGTTTGTGTTGGCTTCACTATGTGACATCACAGGAAAATGGACGGGTGGTTAAAATCAGGCACTTTGAAGCTTTTTTTAGGGATATTGCGTGATGGGTAAAATTTTGAAAAAAACTTTGAAAATTATAATAAGCCACTGGGAACTGATTTTTAATGGTTTTAACCATTCTGAAATTGTGATAATGTTCCCCTTTAACGTTCGAACTGCAATGGTGATGGTACAGGGGTGTATTAGTGCCCAAGGCATGGGTAACTTACACATCTGTGAAGGCACCATTAATGCTGAAAGGCACATACAGGTTTTGGAGCCATCTAAGCAACGTTATCATGGACGCCCCTGCTTATTTCAGCAAGACAATGCCAAGCCACGTGTTATTACAGCGTGGCTTCGTTGTAACAGAGTGCGGGTACTAGACCATCCTGCCTGTAGTCCAGACCTGTCTCCCATTGAAAATATGTGGCGCATTATGAAGCCTAAAATACCACAACGGAGACCACATGTTGGCAAATCATTCTATTCGGTTTTTATTTACGAATTACACAACGTGCCTGGTTTGCACTTTATCCTTTCTGGCGTGAATGATGAATATGTCATAAGTATTAAGGTAGGTTGCAGTTCAGGCGATCGTTTCAGTGTCATAATGGCAAGGGGCCATAAGGGCCCCGAAATAGCAAAGTCTTACTGGTGTCTTGTTTTTTCTTCTCCTTCTCGTCTTTTTCTTCTTCTTTCGCTTCTAGCTTCTTGAGGGGTAATTTCGCTTCATATTTGAACTGTAGTTCAACGCGCAGAGTCAGCAAAAGTTCAGAGATGATTACATTACGTCACAATGAGTGGCCCCGTACGGACTTTTTGGCTGCTGGAAGGGGATTACTACAACAATGTCATTGACACTGTTGCATTGTACAAACCCCAAAAACAGTGAAATTGACACATTGTGTAAATAGTAAATAAAAACAAAATACATCCATCCATCCATCCATTTTCTACCGCTTGTCCCTTTTTGGAGTCGCGGAGGGTGCAGGAGCCTATCTCAGCTGCATTCGGCCTGAAGGCGGTGTACACCCTGGACAAGTCGCCACCTCATCGCAGGGCCAACACAGACAGAAACAAAATACAATGATTTGTAAATCATTTTCAACCTATATTCAATTGAATAGACTGCAAAGACACAATATTTAACGTTCGAACTGGAAAACTTTATTTTTTGTAAATATTAGCTCATTTGGAATGTGATGCCTGCAACATGATTAAAAAAAGCTGGCACAAGTGGCAAAAAAGACTGAGAAAGTTGAGGATTGCTCATCAAACACTTATTTGGAACATCTCACAGGTGAACAGTCTAATGATTGCCATGATTGGGTATAAAAGCAGCTTCCATGAAATGCTCAGTCATTCACAAACAAGGATGGGGCGAGGGTCACCACTTTTGTGAACAAATGCGTGAGCAAATTGTTGAACAGTTTAAGAACAACATTTCTCAACGAGCTATTGCAAGGAATTTAGGGATTTCACCATCTACGGTCCGTAATATCATCAAAAGATTCAGAGAATCTGGAGAAATCACTGCACGTAAACGATGATATTATTGACCTTGGATCCCTCAGGCGGTACTGCATCAAAAAGCGATATCAGTGTGTAAAGGATATCACCACATGGGTCGGTAACTCCGGTCCGTCACTACATCCGTGAGTGCAACTTAAAAAGAAACGCTGCCGGCTTCGCTGGCTTCATCTAAACAAAATCAAGTTTCTCAATTTGAACATTCAACTGTCGGCTTTATTATAAGAAAATGGAAGAGTTTAGGAACAACAGCAACTCAGCCACAAAGTGGTAGGCCACGTAAACTGACAGAGAGGCGCATAGTGCAAAGACTACAGAGCTCCAAACTTCATGTGACCTTCCAATTAGCCCACGTACAGGACGCAGAGAGCTTCATGGAATGGGTTTCCATGGCCGAGCAGCTGCATCTAAACCATACATCACCGAGTCCAATGCAAAGCGTGCGATGCAGTGGTGTAAAGCACGTCGCCACTGGACTCTAGAGCAGTGGAGACGCCTTCTCTGGAGTGATGAATCACGCTTTTCCATCTGGCAATCTGATGGACCAGTCTGGGTTTGGAGGTTGCCAGGAGAACGCTACATTTCAGACTGCACTGTGCCGAGTGTGAAATTTGGTGGAGGAGGAATTATGGTGTGGGGTTGTTTTTTTAGTTCCAGTGAAAGGAACTTTGAATGCTCCAGGATACCAAACATTTTGGACAATTCCATGCTCCCAGCCTTGTGGGAACAGTGTGGAGCGGGCCCCTTCCTCTTCCAACATGACTGTGCACCAGTGCACAAAGCAAGGTCCATAAAGACATGGATGACAGAGTCTGGTGTGGATGAACTTGACTGGCCTGCACAGAGTCCTGACCTGAACCCGATAGAACACCTTTTGGGATGAATTAGAACGGAGACAGTCTATTCAATTGAATATAAATTGAAAAGGATTTGCAAATCATTGTATTCTGTTTTTATTTATAAATTACACAACGTGCCAACTTCACTGGTTTTGGGTTTTGTACATATGAGCCTCTTGGCTGGTGGAAGGGGCCCCGCGAGGGGGATTCCGACAGTGTCTTTGAGATTATTCTGACATTGTCATTGTATTTTCTGGTCATAGAAGTTGTTGTTGCTCTTAAATTTTAATCCATAACTAGCTGTTGTCAATTGCTGTATTAACCAATAGTTCACTTTTCTTCCTTTTGGCGTTTGTTTTCAACGGCATTGACTTTTCTTGCAGGAGCGAGTCAAGTCGGTGTTTCACGCCAAAGAATTTGGCAAGATCATCAATTTTAAGACGCCCGAGATCGCCACGGTGAGTACCAACTCCTCTCTCTGGTTCTTTTTTGGAAGACTTAGAATGTTCTGACGTGTTGTATTCTTGGGGGGTGGGGCTTTTTCAGTGGGTTCTCGCTAAACTGGAGGACGCCAGGGAGAGGTTACCCAAATACTGACCAGAAAAACAACAACAACACACACACACACACACACACACACACACACACACACACACACACACACACACACACACACACACACACACACACACACACACACACACACACACTAAACACTCACTAAACACTCACTAAAGAGCTCATATACATCACCAGTGCCTTTGTTTGAATGCATATCTATTCTGTGTTGTGTTTTGTGTGTGCGTGCGTGCGTGTAAGAAGAGTTTTTGAACAAATTACACTTTAAGTTAAGAAACAGCTCTTGTCACATTAAGGGAATAATCACATTTATTTTTTATTTCACACACTCATTAAAATATTTTTTGGATTGGATGGAAACGGTATTTTTTTATACACATTTTTGCATACACATGCCATTTTTTTTTAAACTGTATGCTGTATATTAATCTAATATGTATATACACAAATATACAAATATTCATCCACAGCACTAACACTGTAATTTCAATGAGTTTTTTATATTGCACATATGCAAGGCCAAGTAAGTTTCAAATAATGCTAATTATATTATCAACATGTTTTTGTTTTTTTATTTATGCTTGGGGTTTATGACTATCTGGTGTATATTTTTCGGTGTACATTGCAATGGCTCATTCTTTGAGTTCAATAAATGATTAGCATCTCTTCCCACCGCTTTATTGTTGCTAATCCTATGCAAAACTGCACCATAATGACTCTAAATAAATGTGTTTATTGGTGATGTTTAGCACAACCTGGAGTCATTTATTTGAAAGCTGAATAAATAAGGCATCAACATGGAAGAAGAATCCCACAGTGGAGGTAAAAACACACACCCACCTGCACACCCGACATCTGGCATCCGTAATGAAATCTGTTTTTATTTTATGGATATTGCAAAAGGGACAAGCGGTAGAAAATGGATGGAAAATTAAATTTTTAAAATTTGTTTTAGTCCCAAATTTTATTTTCATTTTTTGATTGAAAATAAAATATAATAACAATGACAGTATAATTTAAAAAAAATATGTCTGGAAAAGTGCTATTTAAATCAAATTACTATTATTATTATTATTATGATTATATTTAAAAGTTTAAAAGTCCAGCACTCCCCGTGATCCCAAAAGGGACAAGCGGTAGAAAATGGATGGAAAAATAAATGTTTAAAATTTGTTTTAGTCCCAAATTTTATTTACATTTTTTGATTAAAAATAAAATATAATAACAATGACAGTATAATTTAAAAATATATCTGGAAAAGTGCTATGTAAATCTAATTACTATTATTATTATTATTATTATTATTATTATGATTATATTTAAAAGTTTAAAAGTCCAGCACTCCCCGTGATCCCAAAAGGGACAAGCGGTAGAAAATGGATGGAAAAATACATTTTTAAAATTTGTTTTAGTCCCAAATTTCATTTACATTTTTTGATTGAAAATAAAATACAATAACAATGACAGTATAATTTAAAAAAATATGTCTGGAAAAGTGCTATTTAAATCGAATTACTATTATTATTATTATTATATTTAAAAGTTTAAAAGTCCAGCACTCCCCCCGATCCCAAAAGGGACAAGCGGTAGAAAATGGATGGAAAATTAAATTTTTAAAATTTGTTTTAGTCCCAAATTTTATTTTCATTTTTTGATTGAAAATAAAATATAATAACAATGACAGTATAATTTAAAAAAAATATGTCTGGAAAAGTGCTATTTAAATCAAATTACTATTATTATTATTATTATGATTATATTTAAAAGTTTAAAAGTCCAGCACTCCCCGTGATCCCAAAAGGGACAAGCGGTAGAAAATGGATGGAAAAATAAATGTTTAAAATTTGTTTTAGTCCCAAATTTTATTTACATTTTTTGATTAAAAATAAAATATAATAACAATGACAGTATAATTTAAAAATATATCTGGAAAAGTGCTATGTAAATCTAATTACTATTATTATTATTATTATTATTATTATTATGATTATATTTAAAAGTTTAAAAGTCCAGCAGCCCCCCCGCGACCCCAAAAGGGACAAGCGGTAGAAAATGGATGGATGGACACATTAGTTGATTATCCTTTTAGAAACACAAAATAGTACTTATTTTCTTCAGATATAAAGAAAAAAACAAATTGTAGGAATATATATTTTAAAATAACTCATTTTTTTTCAATCAAAACAAATGATTTTTTTTCTTGATGTTTGCACAGGGGCTTTAATTGATTTTTTTTTTTTTCATTTTTATATTACATTTATTTTATTACACATGGCATACGTTAATATAAAAGCAATATATTATAAAGAAATAATTAGCCATATTCTTATAGAACATATTTGTTAGCCAGTTGTTAGTATACATTACGATAGTGGTCCTCTTTCAGGCCAGGTTGAACTCCTTCAGGTTATGTCTCAAGATGGTGTCTTTGACGGCCACAAAGACAAAGCGAATGTTCTCCGTGTCCGTAGCGCAGGTGAAGTGAGGATAGAGCGTCTTGTCCTTTTCGGGTTTTTGTTCCTGGTACATCTTTAAGATGAACTCCTGAGCAGACGCCGCGTCCTGGCGAGGGCCTGAGCAAATATTTTTGACAGTCAGTTCAACATTTTTTTATTTGATAGCTTTGTCTAGTTTGTACCTCAATTTACGAGTATTCTGACATGAGCATAAAGTTGAGTTACGAGCCTCCCTGCCTCCGGTTTATGTAGTATTTGTGCAAGGCAAACAGCCAGAGATCGACACAACCCTGCCCTGAGTTTATTTTTGTTTTTATCTAGCAACCTTTTTTTTTTTTTTTTTGCAAAAATATGGATACTTTTGCAAAAATGTGGATATACTTTACATGTACAATTTTACCTTAATACTTCTAGATGTTGCTAGCTAAATATTTTCATTTAAATCCTAATGAGAATCTTAATTCAGCATATAGTGGCACAAATATAGTACGTTTCTTACAAGTATCATCCCTGCAGGACGAGGAATAGCTATACATGCTTCACTACACACCGTAGCTCACTGGCGTCAAAATGTAAACAAACGCCATTGGTGGATCTACCCTAACATCCACTGTAATGATACCAAGTACAGGAGCGTATCTAGTCGATACTACTATGATTACGTTGATATTTTTGGCATCATAAAATCTTCTTTTGTTTTTTTAAAATGTATATTATGTTTATAAACTCAGGAAATATGTCCCTGGACACATGAAGACTTTGAATATGACCAATGTATGATCCTATAACTACTTGGTATCGGATTGATACCCAAATTTGTGGTATCATCCAAAACTAATGTAAAGTATCCAAACAACAGAAGAATAAGTGATTATATTTTAACAGAAGTGTAGATAGAACATGTTAAAATAGAAATTAACCGTAAATAAACAAGTAAATTAATAATTCATTTTCTACCACTTGTCTTTAATAATTTTGACAAAATAATAGAATGGAAAATGACACAATATGTTACTGCATATGTCAGCACACTAAATTAGGAGCCTTTGTTTGTTTACTTACTAATAAAAGACAAGTTGTCTTGTATGTTCACTATTTTATTTAAGGACAAACTTGCAATAAGAAACATATGTTTAATGTACCGTAAAAGTTTTTGTTAAGATAAAGCCAATAATGCAATTTTTTTTGTCCCCTGTATTTAGAAAAGTACCAAAATATATTTTGGTACCGGTGCCAAAATTATTTCGATACTTTCCGGTACTTTACGGTACTTTTCTAAATAGCCACAAAAATTGCATTATTGGCTTTATTTTAGCCAAAAATCTTAGGGTACATTAAACATATGTTTACTATGGCAAGTTTGTCCTTTAATAAAATAGTGAACATACAAGACAACTTGTCTTTTATTTGTTAAAGTAAGCAAACAAAAGCTCCTAATTTAGTCTGCTGACATATGCAGTAACATATTGTGTCATTTTCCATTCTATTATTTTGTCAAAATTATTAAAGACAAGTGGTAGAAAATTAATTATTAATCTACTTGTTCATTTACTGTTAATATCTGCTTACTTTCTCTTTTAACATGTTCTATCTACACTTCGGTTAAAATGTAATAATCACTTATTCTTCTCTTGTTTGATACTTTACATTAGTTTTGGATGCTACCACGAATTTGGGCATCAATCCGATACCAAGTCGATACAAGATCATATTCAAAGTCCTCATGTGTCCAGGGACATATTTCCTGAGTTTATAAACATAATATTTTCAGAGGTGGTATAGTACCGAATATGATTCAGTAGTATCGCTAGTATCGATTTTGTCTTGACCCGAGATCTACAACCCTAATTCAGCATAATCAAATATTTAGCTCACATAAATGTTTTGTCGTTGTCAAGGTTTTGTTCGTTCATCCCATCATGCGCAATGAATTCAGCCTGTGCTAATGCTAACAGTGCTAACTAATTATGTAACTCCTTGACCAACCGACCGGTGAATTCCGGAAAGTAGTCCGCCAGGTGGGAGTGCATGATCTTCTCCTTGAGGATGTCGGTCTTGTTGAGGAAGAGGATGACGGATGAGCGCTGGAACCAGGAGTACGTGACGATGGTCTTAAAAAGTGCCTTGCTCTCCTCCATGCGGTTCTGGGAGATGACATACGGTAATCAGTGACATCGTCAAGCTTTTCCGGGGGGGAGGGAAAGCGAGCGCTCACCTCGTTGTCGCACTCCGCCAGCACCTGGTCGTACTCGCTGAGCGCCACCAGGAAGATTATGGAGGTAATGTTCTCAAAGCAGTGGATCCACTTCCTGCGCTCTGACCTCTGACCCCCAACGTCCACCATCCTGCCCTCAAGACACGTGACTATCAGAATAATTGTATCTTAAGTTATCACAAAAAACTTTGTTTTGCAGTGAGTTCCCGGCGAGCACACAAAAGCTGTCTTTGATCCTACCAATCAAAAGGCTTGTAAAACTCCACTGTGTAGGATGGGAAGTGACATGAAGGTGTCGGTTTCTTTGATCTATTGTTATCCACAGGAAGATTTTGTCTTGACCCGAGATCTACAAAGCGGAGAGGAAGCAGGACCTGAACCCCCCTCCAGGCACATTTTCTTTGAACTGTTTTGTAACTAAAGGCGACGGCTGTTTACGACCGCTGTCCCTTTAAAAACAGCTGTTGCCATGTAATCAGGTAAAGTCTCAATAAAAGGAGGCGTACAATCGTTCGTCAGAGCGTGGTGGAAGACTGTAAAAAGAGTACAGCCCAGACGTTTCTCCTCAATGAGCTACATTTAATTCTGTCTCTGTTTAATTCCTTGCTTCTTGTCTGTTTAATAGATGTCATCAGTGTTTTGAACCGGATCCTTACAAGTCATAATGTGGGAACCTACCTGAAGATGACGCTCTCCATGTCGAAGGGGTACTCGATGATCCCCGTGGTGGGAACTCGGACCCGCAGGATATCCTGGAGATCGGGTACATAGCAGGGTTGTGCGATCCGGTCTAGTCCCATCAAATAACTGCAGGAAATGAACAATTAGACTCATTTTTTGACCCTCAATCTTTAACCCTGTCCATTCCTCACTATTTGGTGGAGTCAGACAGCTGGTATTCCCGACGGCGGTCATAGCATTCCTGCATGCCAGCGTCCGTCCAAAGACTCCTGATGGCCTCCACGTGGTCCTGATGCAAGTCCTCCACCCTGTCCGCCTCCACCTCCAAAATAGTGGTGGCGCAGGTCTGGAATACCACGTGAAACATTTTTTTTAAACATTCAAAGTCATTAGGCTTCCGCTTCAAAGATAACACAATTATGATATTGGACTTTTCCTTAGACTTAGACAAACTTTATTGATCCACAAGGGAAATTGTTCCACACAGTAGCTCAGTTACAAAGGATGGAAAGGATAATGCAGGTATAAAGTAGACTAAAAATGTACCACTATTCTGCTCCGCCGCTCCCAGTCTGTGGAACTCTCTCCCTGACCACCTGAGGGCACCACAGACTGTGGATGTTTAAAAAAAAAAAAAAAAAAAAAGGCTTAAAAACCCTTCTTTTTAAAAAAGTATTTTTTTTTAGATATATGCATACTAGTTTTAGCTATTTGGTTGTTCTAGTTTTTATTTTTATTTATTTATTTATTATCTTTTTATTTAATTTATTTTTAATACACTGTAGCACTATGAGGTTGTTTACTCAATGTTAAGTGCTTTTTACAAATAAAATGTATTATTATTATTACCATAGTAGCAATATAACGTATATGTAATATTTTTATATTATATATACAGTATATCATATCTACTGATATACTATATTATAATATATCATATTTTTATATAATATATATAATATATAACAAATCCCAATAACAATATAAAATAACTAGAGCTGGAAACAAACTGCAACTACATGACCTTGAATAACTTCATTTTTCAAAATCTATAGCATTCACCCAGGAAATTGTAATGAACGATGTCGTACAATTGTTTGGGTATCAACATTAGATTTTGGATGTTCAACCAAAAATAAAAACTTCAGTAATTTTTTTTCAGATAATACATTTCCTGCATTTTATTAGATTTTTTAAAATTGATCAAATATAATAGGGATAAATGCTTCTATTTTTGTAAATATTGTATATATTTTTCAATTTATACGTTTTTAGAAAAGATAGAATAGTGGATCTAACATAATAGTGTGAGAGTCCAGTCCATAGTGGATCTAACATAATAGTGTGAGAGTCCAGTCCATAGTGGATCTAACATAATAGTGAGAGTCCAGTCCATAGTGGATCTAGCATAATAGTGTGAGAGTCCAGTCCATAGTGGATCTAACATAATATTGTGAGAGTCCAGTCCATAGTGGATCTAACATAATAGTGTGAGAGTCCAGTCCATAGTGGATCTAACATAATAGTGTGAGAGTCCAGTCCATAGTGGATCTAACATAATATTGTGAGAGTCCAGTCCATAGTGGATCTAACATAATATTGTGAGAGTCCAGTCCATAGTGGATCTAACATAATAGTGTGAGTCCAGTCCATAGTGGATCTAAAATAATAGTGAGAGTCCAGTCCATAGTGGATCTAACATAATAGTGTGAGTGTCCAGTCCACAGTGGGGCCAGCAGGAGATCAACTTGAGTGGAGACGGGTCAGCAGCGCAGACGTCCCCAAATTTTTGAAAGCGAACACACATGTGGAGATGCATAGTAAAATTTAATAACATTTTGCTTTGATTACATTTTTCATTAGATGAAACCAAAACAAAATTTGAAAAGGCATTTTTTCAATTTTCCGATTTTTTTTTTTTAATTCAAAACGAAATAAATATATATACCGGTAGTTAAATAGAATACACCTACATACATGCATGCATTGTTTTCTTTTCATCATGAAACAAATGCACCTTTTTTGTGGGAGAAAACAAACTTTTAAATATAATCATAATAATAATAGTAATTAGATTTAAATAGCACTTTTCCAGACATTTTTTTATTCATACTGTCATTGTTATTACATTTTATTTTTAATCAAAAAATGTAAATAAAATTTGGGACTTAAACAAATTTTTTAAATTTATTTTTCATGGAATAAAATAAAAACTAAACTTTAAAATTGAAGATACACTTTTTTGAATTTTATGGGTTGTTTTAAATCAAAGTATTTTGGAGATTTAAAAAACCTCAGAATTCGAAGATACAGGCTCTAATATTTTGATATTTTTCTTTTAAATTGAAACAAATTAACCTTTTTTGTGGAAAAACAAACATCCGTCCTTTCATTTTCTATTAATAATGATTTAATGGCAGGGTTTTTTTTGTAATTGGAAATTACATTTTATAAATGATAAAATCCCTCTAAAAAACCCTCAAAATTTGTACACATTTTTTATGAGTTTTTTTTTTTTAATCAAATAAAAATGTTGAAGACAAAAAATCCGGGTTGAATTTTAGCATTGAAAACCATCTAATCAACTCATTAATAAAAGTCCAACAATGAAGGCTGCAGGTGTGTGTGTGTGTGTTACCTGGTTGCACGTGTGAGAGAATGTCAGGTGCAGAGCCTGCATGGCTCTCAGCATAGTCTGCATGGACGTGTAGATGTTCTGGTAGACCAGCTTCGCGTAGCTCCTCTTGTCCTCCTCGCTGTAGCCTCCTCCATGGATGATCCTCATTTGTTTGATGAAGGTACTCTTCCCGCTCTCGCCTGTGCCTGCATGGCGCAGGCAACCACCAGGAGAAAAAAAAGAGCAAAGTCTAAATGTTCAACCAGATTCCCCATGTTTTCACAAGCAACATTTGCAGTGTCATATAGCAAGAGTGTGTGTGGGGGGAGGTGTAGCCAGCGCTGCCTGCAGGTGGAAAAGTCACCACCGCTGTCCATGGTACTGAGGACGAGCACCATCGGGCAGGGGCTGGGCATGTGCTGACGGCGAGACACAGCTGGCAGGTGATAAGATTTCACAGGTGATACGTGTTAATCTAATCATCTGTTTTCTTTAACAGTAAGCGGCCGGGAGCAGAGAGGGAGAGAGGATATTCCAAATGGTACAATCCTGTCATCTTTTCTTCAGCCTGCTAGCATGCAAACCCATTGTAAAACATGGCAATCATGCTAATCTGCATGGTTTGTTTTGTCTATTTGACTGCCAAATAGGACCGGGTCAAGCGAAAGCTTTGGGAAGTGAATGACTGACAGCCTTTATTTGTCGCCAGGTGTCTATATTTCTATCAGGATTAATATTATATCAGAAAAGATAGCTAAAATGTAAAATCTTCTTTGACAATGTGGCAATATTAGATATTTTAAAACTACACAATACAACCTAGCATGAAATTGTTTTTATCCAACCTTGCAAACTAACGAACAAAAATAAAGATGAAAATATAACCTTTATAAATATCATAAATGTAGGATTTTAGGCGGTGACCACAATGTGTTCAACTGGAAACTTTTATGGATTTTGTCGTGATTATAGATTTTTTGTGTCAAACTTGTTTTCATTGAGGGCCACATTGCAGTTATGGTTGCCCTCAGAGGGCCTCTTTTAACAGTGAGTAATATATGAATATACATGTGTATATATATATATATATATATATATATAATAAACAATTTTTTTTTTTACATAAGCTGCAAAACTATTTTTATTTTTACTTTAAAAACTGGCAGCTCAGTTACCAGAATTTTACAGTAAAAGCTGTGGGTTTTTTACAGCATATAAAAAAAATGGAATGGAATGGAGAAACAATACCACAGTTTTTAGTGGTAAAATTCAAGCAACAGTTTTTTTTGTTTTGGTTTTTTTTAATGTAAAGTCTTGTGGTTTTAATATTTTTTAATATTTCAGTTTTAGTACCAAAGTTGATTTTACGGTAAAAAAAAACTCAGTCGGCGGAATTTAACCATAAAATCTATTGGCAATTTTACATTCCACAATTTCATAGATCATTTGTTTGGAAATCATAAGTCAAGCAGATATTTAAGTACAGTATTTATCTTTATTTTAACAAAGAATATTTTTGGAATACACAATATAATATTTTGTTACATAAGCTGCAAAACAATTTTTATTTTTACTTTAAAAACTGCCAGCTCAGTCACCAGAATTTTACAGTAAAAGCTGTCGTTTTTTTTTACAGCATATAAAAAAATGGAATAAATTGGATGGAATGGAGAAACAATACCACCGTTTTTAGTGGTAAAATTCAAGCAACAGAGCTGCCAGTTTTTTTTTTGTTTTTTTTTTACTGTAAAATCTTGTGGTTTGAATGTTTTTTAATATTTCAGTTTTAGTACCAAAGTTGCTTTTACGGTGAAAAACTCAGTCAGCGGAATTAAACCGTAAAATCTATTGTCAATTTTACATTCTACAATTTCATTGATCATTTGTTTTGAAATCATAAGTCAAGCAGATATTTAAGTACAGTATTTATCTTTATTTTAACAAAGAATATTTTTGGAATACACAATATAATATTTTGTTACATAAGCTGCAAAACAATTTTTATTTTTACTTTAAAAACTGCCAGCTCAGTCACCAGAATTTTACAGTAAAAGCTGTCGTTTTTTTTTACAGCATATAAAAAAATTGAATAAATTGGATGGAATGGAGAAACAATACCACCGTTTTTAGTGGTAAAATTCAAGCAACAGACCTGCCAGTTTTTTTGTTTTGTTTTTTACCGTAAAATCTTGTGGTTTTAATGTTTTTTAATATTTCAGTTTTAGTACCAAAGTTGATTTTACGGTAAAAAAAACTCAGTCGGCAGAATTTAACCATAAAATCTATTGTCAATTTTACATTCTACAATTTCATTGATCATTTGTTTTGAAATCATAAGTCAAGCAGATATTTAAGTACAATATTTATCTTTATTGTAACAAAAAATATTTTTGGAATACACAATATAATATTTTGTTACATAAGCTGCAAAACAATTTTTATTTTTACTTTGAAAACTGCCAGCTCAGCCACCAGAATTTTACAGTAAAAGCTGTGGGTTTTTTACAAAATATTAAAAAAATGGAAAGAATGGAATGGAGAAACAATACCACCGTTTTAAGTGGTAAAATTCAAGCAACAGAGCTGCCAGTTTTTGTTGTTGTTTTTTTTACCGTAAAATCTTGTGGTTTGAATGTTTTTTAATATTTCAGTTTTAGTACCAAAGTTGATTTTACAGTAAAAAAAAAAATTCAGTCGGCGGAATTTAACCATAAAATCTATTGTCAATTTTACATTCCACAATTTCATTGAACATTTGTTTTGAAATCATAAGTCAAGCAGATATTTAAGTACAGTATTTTTCTTTAATTTAACAAAAGATATTTTTGGAATACACAATATAATATTTTGTTACATAAGCTGCAAAACAATTTTTATTTTTACTTTAAAAACTGCCAGCTCAGTCACCAGAATTTTACAGTAAAAGCTGTCTTTTTTTTTTTTTACAGCATATAAAAAAATGGAATGGAATGGAGAAACAATACCACCGTTTTTAGTGGTAAAATTCAAGCAACAGAGCTGCCAGTTTTTTTGTTTTGTTTTTACTGTAAAATCTTGTGATTTTAATATTTTTTAATATTTCAGTTTTAGTACCAAAGTTGATTTTACGGTAAAAAAAAAACTCAGTCTGCAGAATTAAACCGTAAAATCTATTGGCAATTTTACATTCCACAATTTCATTGATTATTTGTTTTGAAATCATAAGTCAAGCAGATATTTAAGTACAGTATTTATCTTTATTTTAACAAAAAATATTTTTGGAATACACAATATAATAATTTGCTGCAAAACAATTTTTATTTTTACTTTAAAAACTGCCAGCTCAGTCACCAGAATTTTACAGTAAAAACTGTCGTTTTTTTTTTACAGCATATAAAAAAATGGAATGGAATGGAGAAACAATACCACCGTTTTTAGTGGTAAAATTCAAGCAACAGAGCTGCCATTTTTTTGGGGGTTTTTTTTACCGTAAAATCTTGTGGTTGCTTTTACGGTGAAAAACTCAGTCAGCGGAATTAAACCGTAAAATCTATTGTCAATTTTACATTCTACAATTTTATTGATCATTTGTTTTGAAATCATAAGTCAAGCAGATATTTAAGTACAGTATTTATCTTTATTTTAAAAAATATATATTTTTGGAATACACAATATAATATTTTGTTACATAAGCTGCAAAACAATTTTTATTTTTACTTTAAAAACTGCCAGCTTGGCTCAGAATTTTACAGTAAAAGCTGTCGTTTTTTTTTTACAGCATATAATAAATGGAATGGAATGGAGAAACAATACCACCGTTTTTAGTGATAAAATTCAAGCAACAGAGCTGCCAGTTGGGGGTTTTTTCTACCGTTAAATCTTGTGGTTTTAATGTTTTTTTTAATATTTCAGTTTTAGTACCAAAGTTGATTTTACGGTAAAAAAAACTCAGTCGGCGGAATTTAACCATAAAATCTATTGTCAATTTTACATTCCACAATTTCATTGATCATTTGTTTTGAAATCATAAGTCAAGCAAATATTTAAGTACAGTATTTATCTTTATTTTAACAAAAAATATTTTTGGAATACACAATATAATATTTTGTTACATAAGCTGCAAAACAATTTTTATTTTTACTTTGAAAACTGCCAGCTCAGTCACCAGAATTTTACAGTAAAAGCTGTGGGTTTTTTACAAAATATAAAAAAATGGAAGGAATGGAATGGAGAAACAATACCACCGTTTTTGGTGGTAAAATTCAAGCAACAGAGCTGCCAGTTGGGTTGTTTTTTTTACCGTAAAATCTTGTGGTTTTAATGTTTTTTTTAATATTTCAATTTTAGTACCAAAGTTGTTTTTACGGTGAAAAACTCAGTCAGCGGAATTAAACCGTAAAATCTATTGTCAATTTTACATTCTACAATTTCATTGATCATTTGTTTTGAAATCATAAGTCAAGCAGATATTTAAGAAGTGTTGGGACTAACGCGTTACTGTAACGCCGTTAGTTTCGGCGGTAACTAGTAATCTAACGCGTTATTTTTTATATTCAGTAACTCAGTTACCGTTACTACATGATGCGTTACTGCGTTATTTTACGTTACTTTTTATGTAGTATAAAGTGTGTTTTATCGGAGCGCTGCTGTGTCATCGTTCTGATTCTTCTTGTGTCACAAGCCGGAGAAGAGAGAGAGACATGCGCTCTGTGTGTGAGTGAGTGTGGGGAGGGAGGAGGGGGGCGTGTCTGATCATGGCGGAGCCAGAAGTCGAGTTTGCTAACATGGAGATATTTTCACGACTTTTCTTTTGTCGAGCACAAAGAAAATAACATTTTAGTTAAATGTAAATTGTGCTTTGGATCAAAGATGCCATCTACTGCCCAAAACAGCAATTCAAATCTGCTGAAACAAGCTACATAAGCAACATGCTTCGACGAAGCTAGTAAAGAGAGATAGAGACTCTGATGCCACTTCAGCACTGAAGGTACACACTCTGTCAATCAATGTTCCCTCTAATTGTTCATGTGTGAGCAAACGCAAAAACTCCCTGAGCATTCAGTGGAGCACATGTGAGCAACATCAGAACTGTGGCTACACCAGCAGCACACCTGTCCCAAACCTGACTAAATAACAAGTTCCATCTCCATCCATCCATCCATTTTCTACCGCTTGTCCCTTTCGGGGTCGCTGGAGCCTATCTCAGCTGCATTCTGGCGGAAGGCTGGGTACACCCTGGAAAAGTCCCCACCCATCACAGGGCCAACACAGATAGACAGACAACATTCTCTTATTATTATAATCAAATGACAGCAGTCATTTCCATTTTTAACATAAGTGTTTAGGCCCACTTACAATGACAATAACAACAAATATTGTTTTTCATGAACTGTGTACTTGTATTGTTTGTCTGGGTGGAGGTCCTGCTTTGGAAATAGTTTGTACCCCTTTCAGACATTGCATTTAGTTCCCATTAAAACATTCACATGTTGCACAATGAGATGTAAGCAGGGGATCATGTGTACATTCCTGCAACTTCCTGTTTGTAAAAAATATATTTTTATTAGTATGTATTTAATATATCAACAGCATTTAATGATTAATATTTATAAATTAAGATTCCTAATAAATGACACTAGAATAGGCACACATTTGATTGGTAAATCATAGAGTAACGACCTGGAATTACACTTTATGTGTGGTGTTGGAGTGGTCCGACTTTTTGTGTGGCTGTAAACGCATCACTCTAAATGTATAGACTATAAAGTTCACAAACATAAAGAGGGATCCTAGTGGGCCAGGCCAATCGTTCCTTATCTCTAAACTAAAACTGGGGAAATGTGTAGAGTGTTCTGGGCTTCAGACATGATTTTGTGTCAGAATTTCTTGAGGAAAAAATGCCTGGTTAGGCTTTGTGTATGTAGTGTGTGCCTTTCTTGCTTTACAGCTATGCTGTTATTATGCTGTTTGTTACTTATGTACATTATGTTGCAGCTATTTAAAATAGTTTTGTCAATTTGTTCTGGTGAGAAACAAATTGGCCTTTGTAACATATCTTTGTCTTTGTGTGTTGTATGTAGACCACATTGCTTAGCAGAGTTCAGTGATACAAATGCATGTCAAGTTGATCAACATATTGTATTATTCTCCAGTGCAATAACAGTACTGAAATGAAGGCTAAAAGGGCATTAATTGGAGCTTTAAAAAAAAAAAGAAGTAACTAAATAGTTACTTTTCACAGTAACGCATTACTTTTTGGTGTAAGTAACTGAGTTAGTAACTGAGTTACTTTTGAAATGAAGTAACTAGTAACTATAACTTGTTACTGTTTTTCAGTAACTAACCCAACACTGTATTTAAGTACAGTATTTATCTTTATTTTAACAGAAAATAATTTTGGAACACATAATATAATACTTTGATTTTGATAATATTACATTTTAAAAGATATGCATGCAGTACATGATTTTTAATGTCAAAAAGGAAAGAACAAAAATATAGTTAGTAAGAAAAGATGAAGCATTTTATTAACGCATATTATATCTTTCGCCAGATTTGGCCCCCGGGCCTTGAGTTTGACAGCTGTGCTCTACCCTATTACAACAAAACGGACTATAATAGAGAATAGGGTAACAGTATGTTAGTCTATGTTTACTTGTGGGGTAATTTGTTAACCTCTAGGGGGCGCTGTATGTCCGCGTTGCCTACCAACATGCGTAGAAGAAGAAATAAGCCGGCAGAAATCACGAAGTAGATCGTCTCCATCTTCACCAATAATCGATGTGTTCTTTTTACTTAATGCTTTTGGCTTGAGAACTTTGTACTTGTACTCGTCTAAAAGAACCATGTTATTTTTGGGGCTGGTGTTGTTATTTTGTTGGGCTCTTTAGCGCTTGTTGCGATAGTTTAAATGCCGTTTGCTAACAGGCTAAATTAGCCTAAATGCTACCTTCGTGCCAGATGCCAATTGGACGCCTGGAGGGGAAGGCGGGACTTCCGGTGACGTCATGGATGAGACCTATGTGTCAGGTAGGATGTTTCAAAAAGCTGTGATCACATAGCTCATTAACATTTAAATGTTACGTAATAATTGTGTAATGCAGTGATTATCAAACAGTGGTATGTGTGCCACTAGTGGTATGGTACAGTGTTTTATTTTTACATTATTCAAACATAGTGTTACTGTTCAAATTGTGTGTAATGTTACTAGGGCCAAGAATAATAAATATACTTATTAAAAAATAAAAAAGGTAGGACGTCTTTTTAATACAGTTCCATTACTGATAGAAAGATAGATAGTACTTTATTAGAGATGTCCGATAATGGCTTTTTTGCAGATATTCCGATATTGTCCAACTCTTAATTACCGATACCGATATCAACCGATACCGATATATATAGTCGTGGGATTAACACATTATTATGCCTAATTTTGTTGTGATGACCCGCTGGATGCATTAAACAATGTAACAAGGTTTTCCAAAATAAATCAACTCAAGTTATGGAAAGAAATGCCAACATGGCACTGCCATATTTATTATTGAAGTCACAAAGTGCTTTATTTTTTTTAACATGCCTCAAAACTGCAGCTTGCAATTATAGTATGTTGTAGCGTCCCGGAAGAGTTAGTGCTGCAAGGGTTTCTGGGTATTTGTTCTGTTGTGTTTATGTTGTGTTACGGTGCGGATGTTCTCCCGAAATGTGTTTGTCATTCTGGTTTGGTGTGGGTTCACAGTGTGGCGCATATTTGTAACAGTGTCATCGCTCCGAGAGCGAATATTAGAAAGGCGTTTATTTTGCCAAAATTCACCCATTTAGAGTTCGGAAATCGGTTAAAAAAAATATATGGTCTTTTTTCTGCAACATCAAGGTATATATTGACGCTTACATAGGTCTGGTGATAATGTTCCCCTTTAATACTAGCTTATACTTTACCCACAAACAGGTGGAAAAAAGACAAACCTAAGCAAGTCCGCCCTTCTTCTCCCTCTCCAGTTGGATCATTTGCCCGTTTGTTATTGAAATTCTCACACATACTGTGTTGTTTTGTGTAGATCAGGACTATTCAACCGATGTGAGAATGACACCAGACCAGTCTACAAGTTTGGTTCACGACTTAGGAGAGACTTTAACATTTAGCAGCGTATTTCTGGAAACACTAGCGTGCTCCTGTTGTACAGAGGAACTAGAAGACCACATTGGACATCCTTTCATTGACATTTTAACCTCCTGAAGGCTGGCGTCTACTGCAGTGGGCACTTGTATTTTGCATAACAGCGCTATTTTTGACAGAAATCTGTAGCTCTGGAAAAAAAAGAGAGAGACCAGGAACAAAAATCCACTCCAGATAATGCTGGTTTTCAAAATAAGAATTATTTCATAGTGGAAGGAGAAGTTCGGCCCCTCAGTCCATAGCTTTCTGGAAATGTGGCCCCTAAAACAATTAAGTTGAATAGCCCTGGTGGGGAGTAACTACTGTGGTAAACCACTGGCCTTGGCGTAGTTGATATATCGTTGAACAAAAGCGTACTTTATTGATCAGTGAGCATCACAGCAAGTTCTGTAGCACCTAGAGCAGTGTTTTTCAGTCTTTTCTGAGCCC
Source organism: Nerophis lumbriciformis (assembly GCF_033978685.3). Lineage (NCBI taxonomy): Eukaryota > Metazoa > Chordata > Actinopteri > Syngnathiformes > Syngnathidae > Nerophis > Nerophis lumbriciformis. The sequence continues at coordinate 9,925,136 of NC_084550.2, forward strand.
AGGCACATTTTTTTCATTGAAAAATTTCTCTGAGGCACACCACCAGCAGAAAACATTAAAAAATGAAACCCAGCAGCCGATACTGACAGTAAAAAGTCGTTCTCGCAATTGTTGGATATGAATTCCAACCATAACCAAGCATGCATCACTATAGCTCTTGTCTCAAAGTAGGTGTACTCTCACGACCTGTCACATCACTCTGTGACTTATTTGGAGTTTTTTGGTGTGTAGTGTTTGAGTTCTTGTCTTACGCTCCTATTTTGTTGTTGATTGTCATGTCATTTACGGATGTACTTTGTGGACGCCGTCTGCTCCACACGCTGTAAGTCTTTGCTGTCGTCCAGCATTCTGTTTTTGTTTACTTTGCCGCCAGTTCAGTTTTAGTTTTGCATATCCTTCCCTAAGTGGCACTCGCCTTTTGTTTATTTTCGGTTGAAACATTAGATACCTTTTTACCTGCAAACCATTGTCGTCGTTCCCGACATCTACAAAGCAATTAGCTACCTGCTGCCACCTACTGGTATGGAAGAATATTACACGGTTACTCTGCCGAGTTTTAGACAGCACAGACGCTCAACAACGGCACATTTCCGGATTATAATTACTGGTTTGCAAAAAATATTTTCAACCCAATTAGGTGAAATTACATAATCTCCCACGGCACACCAAACAATATCTCGCGGTACACTAGTGTTGAAAAACACTGGCCTAGAGGACATTAGCCAAAATTATAATAATAGATTTTATTTGTATACAGCAGGGGTGCTCACACTTTTTCTGCAGGCGAGCTACTTTTCAATTGATCAAGTCGTGGGGATCTACCTCATTCATATATATAATTTATATTTACTTAGTTATGAAATATATGTTTTTGTTAACAAGTTAAAGGTGTTTAATGATAATGCAAGCATGTTTAACACATATAGTTAATATTGTTAAAAAATTAAAGGTGTTTAATGATAATACAAGAATGTTTAACACATAGTTAATATTGTTAATAAGTTAAAGGTGTTTAAAGATAATACAAGCATGTTTAACACATATAGTTAATATTGTTAATAAGTTAAAGGTGTTTAAAGATAATACAAGCATGTTTAACACATATAGTTAATATTGTTAATAAGTTAAAGGTGTTTAAAGATAATACAAGCATGTTTAACACATATAGATTCCTTTCTTTCATGAAGACAAGAATATAAGTTGGTGTATTACCTGATTCTGATGACTTGCATTGATTGGAATCAGACAGTGGTGCTGATAATGTCCGCATTTTAGAATGGAGGAGAAAAAAAGTCCTCCTTTCTGTCCAATACCACATGAAAGTGGTTGGTTTTTGGCATCTTATTTGTCCAGCTTCCGTACTCCTTTGTATACACTTTACAAGAAATACATTGTCGGCAAACTCCGTAGCTTGCTAGCTTGTGCACGCCAGCTTTCTGAGACTCTTATTTTGTTAGCACAACTGTGCAACTGTGCAGTCGGTCTTTGGAGTTTTGACGACAGGCACGGCGCCAGAGTCTGTTGAAATAAAGTGTTTCTCGCCTTCCAGTCGGTAATTTTAATGAGCTGGCAGCAGCCAGCGTCATCTCAGAAGACCCTCGGGTGCCGTGAATGTCAATCAAGTGACGAAAGTGACGTCATAGTGAAGATTTATGATCGCTCATTTTTAGGACTATTTTTTTAATGCCTGGCTGGTGATCGACTGACACACCCTCCGAGATCGACCAGTAGCTCGCGATCGACGTAATGAGCACCCCTGGTATACAGTATGTCTTCTTGAGCAGCAAGGCAACCAGTCCTTATTACCCGAAATGATGTGATCTCAGGTCTTTCAGTTCATAATACTGAAATGGACTCCATCTGTGTGTACATAAGCGTTTCCAAGCATCCGTTGACATTATTTAAGCATGACTGTTATTCATGGAGACCTGTCCTGAGAGTCCTACCATCGCCAGATTTATCAGCCTTGCTTGGTGAAGTGGATACTCTCCACCTGCGCATGTCACACATAATGGTCATAGTTTGTTACCTACCCCAGGTTATAAGAACTAGCTGGCAGCTCGCTCCAGGAGGAATGTAGTCTTTCACCATATGAAAACATGTTATTTTTTAGACTAGTAGATACTACACTACCCATTACCAGAAGTCTTAGGAGTAGACCGTAGCTGGAAGTAGAGATGATAGTACTTAGCGGCGATACGAGCACGCTAAGTTATAAACAAAGAGTTCCTGTGTTGCTGAAATTGGCTTTTTCTGGGTTATTGAAACAAGCAAACATAACACACACCAATTTTCTTAAGCGAATGAGAGCACTATTTGACACCAAGGACTTGTCTGGGAAATCACTCCTGCTGTCAATGCAGTCCGCATGCAAACCTGGACAGCCGCAACGCAAATGCACTTGGTGTAATTTAAGGTAAGACTCAATCCATCAACACGATGCATCATGGCAGCAAATTTGATATTAGTGGCTGCTATACGGAGTAAAAAAAACTATTTCGGGAAGAAAAAAAGGCAGGTGCTTTAAACAAGGTTTATAACTATGCTTGTCTCTGCGGGGGATATTTTTGTGGCCGCTAACATTATCACACGTTTGACTGTATTTGGATTCACTCAGTCCACATGATGATTTGTTAGAATAAATGCTACTTTGTTAGTCAAAGACTCACAGCATGTTATTTAAGCACAGTGCATATGTTTGTTGTGTTTAGCACGTATCTCTGTGTGTTTTTCTGACTGTTTTGCATTGTGAACATTATTCATCTCACCAAACAAATGGTCGGCATTTGAATAGACTTTTTTTTTTTACAAGTGGATTTGAACACAACAAGGAGAAGGAGGCAAGTGATCACTGAAGTAAGTCGAGAACGAGCTATGTAAATCTAAACCATCTACGAACAGGGACTCGTTTTTATTGAGGGCCACATCGCAATTATGGCTGCCCTCAGAGGGCCACGTTGAATGACGTGGAAGACAACATTGAATGATGTTGCAGACCCCATCAAATTATGTGGAAGACCACATTAAATGACTCGATGGGCCACATTAAATGACGTGGAAGACCACATTGAATGATGTGGAAGACCACATTAAAAGACTCGATGGGCCACATTAAATGATGTGGAAGACCACGTTAAATGACGTGGAAGACCACATTAAATGACTATGGGCCACGTTAAATGACGTGTAAGACCACATTAAATGATGTGGAAGACCACAATAAATGACTCGATAGGCCACGTTAAATGACGTGGAAGACCACATTAAATGATGTGGAGGACCACATTAAATGACGTGGAAGACCACATTAAATGACTCTATGGGCCACATTAAATGACGTGTAAGACCACATTAAATGATGTGGAAGACCACAATAAATGACTCGATGGGCCACATTAAATGACGTGGAAGACCACATTAAATGATGTGGAAGACCACATTAAATAACTCGATGGGTCACATTGAATGACGTGGAAGACTACGTTAAATTATGTGGAAGACCACATTAAATGACGTGGAAGACCACATTAAATGACTCGATGGGTCACATTGAATGACGTGGAAGACCACATTAAATGACTATGGGCCACATTAAATGATGTGGAAGACCACTTAAATGACTCGATGGCCCGTGTTAAAGGACGTGGAAGACCACATTAAATGACGTGGAAGACCACATTAAATGATGTGGAAGACCACGTTAAATGACGTGGAAGACCACATTAAATGACTCTATGGGCCACCTTAAATGACGTGGAAGACTACGTTAAATTATGTGGAAGACCACATTAAATGACTCGATGGGCCGCGTTAATGAAGTGGAAGACCACATTAAATGACGTGGAAGACCACATTAAATGATGTGGAAGACCACATTAAATGACATTGAAGATCACATTAAATGATGTGGAAGACCACATTAAATGACTCGATGGGTCACATTGAATGACGTGGAGGACCACATTGAATGACGTGGAGGACCACATTAAATGACGTGGAGGACCACATTGAATGACGTGGAAGACCACATTAAATGACGTGGAAGACCACGTTAAATGACGTGGAAGACCACGTTAAATGATGTGGAAGACCACATTGAATGACGTGGAAGACCACGTTAAATGATGTGGAAGACCACATTAAATGACGTGGAAGACCACATTAAATGATGTGGAAGACCACATTGAATGACGTGGAAGACCACATTAAATGACGTGGAAGACCACATTAAATGACGTGGAAGACCACATTAAATGATGTAGAAGACCACATTGAATGACGTGGAAGACCACATTAAATGACGTGGAAGACCACATTAAATGACGTGGAAGACCACATTAAATGACGTGGAAGACCACATTGAATGACCTGGAGGACCACATTGAATGACGTTGAGGACCACATTGAATGACGTGGAAGACCACATTAAATGACTCGATGGGCCACAATAAATGACGTGGAAGACCACCTTAAATGACGTGGAAGACCACATTAAATGATGTAGAAGACCACATTAAATGACGTGGAAGACCACATTGAATGACGTGGAAGACCACATTAAATGACGTGGAGGACCACATTAAATGACGTGGAAGACCACATTAAATGATGTGGAAGACCACATTGAATGACGTGGAAGACCACATTAATTGACTCTATGGGCCACTTAAATGACGTGGAAGACCACATTGAATGACGTGGAAGACCACATTAAATGATGTGGAAGACCACATTAAAAGACTCCATGGGCTACATTAAATGACGTGGAAGACCACATTGAATGACGTGGAGGACCACATTGAATGACGTGGAGGACCACATAAATGACGTGGCGGGCCAGGTCCGTTTAGTCTTTAAATGAAATGTTAGTTGAAATGCCAGAGGCCACAACAAGACTTCTGTTTTAAAAGAGAGACTAGTGAAAGTTGTTCCCATGTCCTGCAGAGTGTGGTTTGCATTTGCATGACTATTTGCATGCAGGCCAACCCTAACAGCTAGTTGTGGTCCTCCAATGCACCACCACCACCACAGCCTTGTATCCCTTACACACTGAATTTGCTAAACACAACCCAACACAAGTGTGTGTATGTATATAAATGAATACATGTTTTGATTTGGAATTTTTTTTAATTCATAGCTATTGTATTGTTTATGTTTTGAATACAAAATAGAATAGAATAGAGTTTTATTGTCATTATTACAGTGAACAGGTTCAAAGAACAACACAATTGGAGCAGATCCCCTAAGGTGCATACACAATAATATATTAATATAAATAGTCCACCCATCCATTTTCTACCGCTTGTCCCTTTTGGGGTCGCGGGGGGTGCTGGAGCCTATCTCAGCTGCAATCGGGCAGAAGGCGGTGTACACCCTGGACAAGTCGCCACCTCATCGCAGGGCCAACACAGATAGACAGAAAACATTCACACTCACATTCACACACTAGGGCCAATTTAGTGTAGTAAAAAAGATTTAAAAAAGAAGATATATATCTATATTTATATGTATATATCCACACACATGCATATATCCATACATATGCATTAGGGCTGCAACTAACGATTAATTTGATAATCGATTAATCTGTCGACTGCGATGAGGTGGCGACTTGTCCAGGGTGTACCCCGCCTTCCGCCCGATTGTAGCTGAGATAGGCTCCAGCGACCCCAAAAGGGAATAAGCGGTAGGAAATGGATGGATGGATGGATTAATCTGTCGATTATTACTTCAATTAATCGATTAATAATCGGATAAAAGAGACAAACTACATTTCTATCCTTTCCAGTATTTTATTGAAAAAAAAACAGCATACTGGCACCATACTTATTTTGATTATTGTTTCTCAGCTGTTTGTACATGTTGCAGTTTATAAATAAAGGTTTATTAAAAATAAAAAAAATTGCCTCTGCGCATGCGCATAGCATAGATCCAACGAATCGATGACTAAATTAATCGCCAACTATTTTTTTTAATCGATTTAATCGATTAGTTGTTGCAGCCCTAATATGCATATATATACATATAGACGTACACATAAACATATAAATGTACATACACATATACTGTATATACACATAAATACATATATATACACACACACATATATATACACATACATATACATATTTATACATACATATATATATATACATACAGTATATATATACACATATATACATACATATATACATATATATATACATATATATACATACAGTATATTTACACATACATACATATATATATACACATACATATATACACATATTCATATATATATATATATACTGTATATATATATATATACACATATATACATACATGCACACATACATACATACACATATATATATACACATATATACATATATATACACATACATATACATATATATATACGCATATATACATACATACACACATACATATACACACATATATATATATATACACATATATATACATATATATACACATACATATACATATATATATACACATATATTTACATATATATATACATATACATATATACATACATATACACATACAGTATATATACACATATATACATACATATACATATATTTACATACACATACATACATATATGTATATATATACATACATATATACATGCAGTATTTATACACATATATACATACATATACATATATATATATACACATACATACACATATACATATATATATATATATACATACATACACACTTACATACACATATATACATACATACATATATATATATATATGTATACATATATATATATATATATATACATATACATATATATACACATATATATACATATATATACACATACATATACATATATACATACATATACACATACATATATATATATACACATATATATACATACATACATGCAGGATATATACATATATATACATACATATATATATATATATACATACATACACACTTACATACACACATATATACATATACATATATATATATATATATATATACACATACATATACATATATATATATATATATATATATATATATATATATATATATATATATATATATATATATATATATATATATATATATATATATTTTTTTTTTTTTTTTTTTTCCTGAGGGAACTCTCCTGAAGGAATCAATAAAGTACTATCTATATAAGTGACAGAGGTGTAAGGTGAAATAAAAGTGATCATTGTCAATTAATACTTTGAAAATAAAATGTACCAGTTTTGATTGTAGCAGCCAGTCACAATGTTTCCATAGATTTTATAAAATAAAATATTATCACCCATGTAGCTAAATAAAGGTCACCATAACATTGAATTGCACTGCACTCTGGTGAACTACAAGTACAATAGTAAACGTATCACAATAATACCTCTTGGGCTGTAGATGATTTAATGTAATTCAGCATTATACTTTATTATATTATATATGCCGCTGGACAAAGCTCAAACAAAATCTCGTTGACATGTATGACTTAAGTGTTATTATGACAATGACAATAAAGGAATTGATTGATTGATTGACATTATTCTGTTAGGAAAGGTAGACTTTTGGCTACATCTCAATAGCTTGTGCAGGTGTACCTCATTTTGTGGCTGCTCAGTCTGTAGAAAATTCAAAGTTTGCAAATATTTATAGATCCTGTCCTGCGTGTGGTCAGGACATCGTCCCTTCATCGTCATCATCACGGCCAGGAAATAAAGGAAGTGTTGACTGACCTAAGAGGAGCAGCTTGAGCTCCCTGCGAGAGTCCCTCTTGTCTTTCTTCAGCTGCTTCTCGATCTCCCCGTTGATGCGCTGCTTCTCCCTGGCCTCCGCCGTCACGCAGCATCCTGACATCTTTGCAGGTGGGTGGCCGAGCCGAGAGTGTCAAAAGGTGTCGCCGCTCTCCCTCCTCTTCCTCTTCGGCCTAAATAAACATGGCGAGGTGTAGCGCTGCCTCCCAAGGGCTGTTTTCAACATAGTCCCAGGTTGCAGGTGTGCGTAATACTTCAAATATAATAGAGGAGGCGTATTAAACTCGTTTTTATTGAGGGCCGCGTATAACAGTGAATAATATTTTAGTATAAATGTATAAGGATTTTTCTCATAATATTACATAATTAGGGCCCGCATGGCCCATTGCAAAAGGACTCCCGAAGGGAGTCCTTATGCAATGGGACATAAGGACCTATTGAATTTGTAAGGTTTTTTCTTTATTATTATTATACCGGCCGCCTCTTTGAGCTGTAATTTGACCCACTTAACATGCTTCAAAACTCACCATATTTGACGCACACATCAGGGCTGGCGAAAATTGCCGTTTGATGAAAAAACCAAACCTCAAAAATCAAAATTGCGCTCTAGCGCCCCCTAGGAAAAAAAAAACTAGACTGCCTGTAACTCCCACTAGGAAGGTCGGAGAGACATAAAACAAAAACCTCTATGTAGGTCTGACTTAGACCTAAATTTCATTAATGGTACATTCTCGGGCAAAAATCAACAGGAAGTTGGCAATTCCCCCTTTAAGACAAAAAAGTACTAAAAACAGTCACTTTTGCCTCTTTGAGCTGTAATTTGACCCCCTTAACATGCTTCAAAACTCACCAAACTGAACACACACATCAGGACTGGCAGAAATTGCTATCTAATAAAAAAAAACCTAACCCCAAATCTCAAAATTGCGCTCTAGCGCAATTTTTGAATAAAACGCACAAAAAAACTGCTCCTCGGAAGAAAAAAAAGACAAAACTGCCTGTAACTCACACTGGGAAGGTCGGAGAGACATGACACAAAAACCTCTATGTAGGTCTCACTTAGACCTACATTTCATAAATTGACAACCCCCAGCAAAAATCAACAGGAAGTTTGCTATTCCCCCTTCAAAACAAAATTTTTGTAAAAAACGGTCACCTTTCTTCAAAATCTATCTCCTCTGAGAGCGTTTGTCGTTTTGGCTTCAAACTAACACAGGAGAGAGATTAAACCCTTGTGTATAAAATAACAGAACAGCGTTTTAATACCTGCTCCGGTTTTGATTTTATGACCCTTCAAAGACCCGCTGCGCTGATGCTGCTGCGCTGCTGTTTTTTTAAGATGGCTGCTTAAAAGCAGGGAGCACCAACGTGCCCACACAATGCAGACAAGGTAGGTACACTAGACAAAAGTCTTGGGACACTTCAGACTAAAAGTAGACAAAAGTATTGGGACACTTAGGACTAGCACCTGCCAAATACGCGGGCCCGACCAATGCTGCTTGCAGCTTTAATTGCCTATGCATTTGATTGTTTTATTTTTTTTATGTACGCTGTAAAAAAAAATCTTTAGATTTTACTGTAAAAGAAAACTGGCAGCTTACACTGCAAAAAGTCAGTGTTCAAATACAAGCAAAAAAAATTAAAAAATGAGGGGTATTTTATTTGAACGAAGCAAAATTATCTGCCAACAGAACAGGAAAATTTGGCTTGTCAAGACTTTCCAAAACAAGTAAAATTAGCTCATTTCAATGAACCCAAAAATACCTTAAAATAAGTATATTCTCACTAATAACAACTGTACTACTATATGAGTACGTATTTTCTATTGTTTCATTGAAAATAAAACAGCAAAGTCCATTTGGCTTTAATCTGTTTTAATTATGAGACACAATTGTGTCAAAGTCATGATTTTTTTTTTTTCATGCTTGAAATAAGAAATTTTTACTTTAAAAAAGCAGTTTTATACTTGTGAGTGTTGATGACACAGCTTTGCAACAGTTGATATTCTAGTTTCAAGCATGTTTTACTCAATATAGGTCATCAAATCTCAGCAACAAGCTGTAATATCCTACTGAGATCATTTAGGACCAAAACACTTAAAACAAGTAAAACACTCCAACATAAAATCTGCTTAGTGAGAAGAATTATCTTATCAGACAGAAAATAAGCAAATATCACCCTCATTTGAGATATTTAATCGTACTTAGATTTCAGTTTTTGCGGTGTAATCACCAGAATTTGAAGGTAAAATTTGCCGTGGTTTTTACATTATATTACTGTAAACGGAATGCAAAAGCAATACCACTGTTTTTTTTAATGGTCGAATTAATGCAACTGAGCTGTAAAACAGGGGTCCCCAAACTTTTTGACTTGGGGGCCGCATTGGGTTAAAACAATTTGCCCAACAATTTTAAACACAAATTGAGCTGTTTGGCCACAATACCCAGCAATATGTTTGGAGAAGAAAAGGAGAGGCCTTTAATCGCAGGAACACCATGCCTACCGTCAAGCATGGTGGTGGTAGTATTATGCTCTGGGCCTGTTTTGCTGCCAATGGAACTGGTGCTTTAAATGGGACAATGAAAAAGGAGGATTACCTCCAAATTCTTTGGAACATCCTAAAATCATCAGCCCGGAGGTTGGGTCTTGGGCGCAGTTGGGTGTTCCAACAGGACAATGACCCCAAACACACGTCAAAAGTGGTAAAGGAATGGTTGAATCAGGCTAGAATTAAGGTATTAGAATGGCCTCCCCAAAGTCCTGACTTAAACGTATGGACAATGCTGAAGAAACAAGTCTTATGTCAGAAAACCAACACATTTAGCTGAACTGCACCAATTTTGGAGAGAGGAGTGGTCAACAATTCAACCAGAAGCTTGTGGATGGCTACCAAAAGCGCCTTCACTAATTTTACAGGAGTTCTGCCCCTTATCCTACTAAATTGCAGGATTACTATATAACCCATCCATCCATTTTCTACCGCTTGTCCCTTTTGGGGTGGCGGTGGGGTGCTGGAGCCTATCTCAGCTGCATTCGGGCGGTAGGCGGGGTACACCCTGGACTAGTCGCCACCTCATCGCAGGGATTACTATATAACGTTTACATATAAATGATACCTTGAATTGATTAACGTGGACTCATACTTAAACAAGTTGAAAAACTTATTGGGGTGTTACCATTTAGTGGTCAATTGTACGGAATATGTACTGTACTGTGCAATCTACTAATAAAAGTCTCAATCAATCAATCAAAACCTGTTGTTGCCGCACATTTTGGCTGCATCTGTTTAATTAACAATTAAAATGAATAATGGCAACATATTACTTGTTGGATCATTGTATTTTTATGCAAAAAAAATAAAAGCATCAAATTTAAAAAAAAACGGCGATATTGAGCCCTATGTTAATTAACTTGTTCAAGTTAGATATAAAAATGAACAATCTACAAAATCCTTATTTTGATGGATGTATTTTTGTTTCTTATTAAAGTCAAATTTCGACACAAAATCTTCAGAAGAATGTACCTTTCGTTGCTCACAATTCCCTCAGAAAAGCCTGAATGGTAGGGGTGTAGCGGTACACAAACATTTCGGTTCGGTACGTACCTCGATTTAGAGGTCACGGTTCGGTTCATTTTCGGTACAGTAAGAAAACAACAAAATATACATTTTTGTGTTATTTGTTTACCAAATTTGCAAAATCTTCCACCCAAAAATATTTTTCTTAGTGGAATATTTGATGTGAAGTAATGGGAACCTTGGATAGGTCAATAATTCATAATAACATTGATTTTGATTCAATATTATGTTTTGAGCAATGACAGTTTGAAAGAAAAAAAAACATCTTTGTTTTGTTAGTCAACATTGCAACTTTTTCTAAATTACATTTAACCTTTAAGCTTTTTTATTTCACTTTTGTTATGTTTATGTTTATTTTAATAGTATTTTTAGAATGTGCGGTGGGCCTTTAAAACATTAGCTGTGACACCCCTGCTATAGATAATAAAAAATTAAATCTGATAAATCTATGGATAAAAAGCAAAGCCTGGCGACGCATGCGCGTTTATCATAGCTCTCTCTCTCTCTCTCTGTCTCTGCCCCTCCCTCACCAATGCTGCTGCGCTCACAATTAGTTTTGTTTTTAACCCCTTCTTAACCCTGAACGTACATTGAAAATACACGCAACCCTAACTCAAAATGCCGGACATTTGAGGCATTTAAGAAACTCCACCCTGACAGCAAAAGAGGACATGTCTGGGGAAAAGAGGACGTATGGTCAGTCTAATATAAATGATACCTGTTGTTGCCCCACATTTTGGCTGCATCTGTTTAATTAATAATTAAAATAAATAATGGCAACATATTACTTGTTGGATCATTGTATTTTTATGCAAAAAAATTAAATAAAAAAGCATCAAATTTAAAAAAACAGCGATATTGAGCCCTATGTTAAACAATTTGTTCAAGTTGGATATAAAAATGAAAAATCTACTACCGTATTTTTCGGACTATAAGTCTCAGTTTTTTTCATAGTTTGGCCGGGGGTGCGACTTATACTCAGGAGCGACTTATGTGTGAAATTATTAACACATTAGCGTAAAATTTCAAATAATATTATTTATCTCATTCACGTAAGAGACTAGACGTATAAGATTTCATGGGATTTAGCGATTAGGAGTGACAGATTGTTTGGTAAACGTATAGCATGTTCTATATGTTATAGTTATTTGAATGACTCTTACCATAATATGTTACGTTAACATACCAGTTGGTTATTTATGCCTCATATACAGTGTTGGGTTAGTTACTGAAAACCAGTAACTAGTTACAGTTACTAGTTACTTTATTTCAAAAGTAACTCAGTTACTAACTCAGTTACTTACACCAAAAAGTAATGCGTTACTGTGAAAAGTAACTATTTAGTTACTTATTTTTTTCTTCTTTTTTTTTTTAAAGCTCCCATTAATGCCCTTTTTGCCTTCATTTCAGTACTGTTATTGCACTGGAGAATAATACAATCTGTTGATCAACTTGACATACATTTTTATTTTCCTTTTAACATAATTAATGAAAAACAGTGCAACATAAAAAGGCATTCCTCCTTTCTTTAAACTTGGACCAATGACCATTAATAAAAAACAAGTTTAAGTGCAACATAAGAAGAAACATCATCTTCCTTGAAACATAGGTAGTGAAATAAAGGCTGACATCTGGAGTGATGCTGCTGTCTTCCACACTTGGAGCCATGGATTGTAGAATACTTGTTTTCAGTGGCAGGATCATTGACACAGATGGTGAAGTTTCAGTGCTCAGTAGAGATGGAACACTTTTAAGCACCTGGAGGACCTCATCTGCCACTCTCACATCATCATCAGACAGGGTGACATTTGTCTTCAGGGTGTTGTGGGTCAATGCAGAGTATATAGCTGCCTGCTGCTCCAACATATCATAAGTGGAGTTCCACCTCGTTGGGACATCATGTATGAGCAGGCAGCTTTAGCATTTCTTGCTTTGTCTTAAGCACATGAGCAGCTGTTGTGCTTGGGTGGAAGTAAGAAACCTTCCTGATCCTCCCAAAGAAGCGCTCCATCCTATTGACTGAGATTCCCTTCTGTGATGCCAAATTCACTACATGTGCAAAGCACCTATCTGTGGTCCCAGTCCTGCCTCATTCTCTGTAATTATTAGATTTTTGGCATTATCACGTGTGACTGGGATATCTTTATCTTCCATTCCTCCACTGCTTGTGTCAGTACCTGCGCAAGGTGACTCTCGTAGAGGGGGCGTGTCTTCTCATCTCCCAGTCTGCTGTGATGAAGTGAGCGCTTATAGTTCCGCTGGACGTCCACCCGTCTGTCATGAGCGCAACAGCTGATGCTCGGGATAGTTCATCCACAACTTTTTTCTTCTCCTGCTCATAAGGATCTGGCACAATCTTATTGCTGAAGTGGGTGCGCGACGGGATGTCGTAACGTGGCTCAAGCACGTTCAGCATGTGTTTAAAACCCTCGTTTTGCACAACCGAGTCTGCACTTATAAACACACCGATTCAATGGCGGGGGCGTTCAAGCTCCTCCGTTACTCCGCTCGCCATGACCACGCTGTGTGTGGACTGAACGTGCCAACAACTTTTTTTTGTTTGTTTCATATATCAAACCGCGGATCACCTCCCCCCACACACACACACACATAGACCGCGCCTCTTTTCTTCTCTCCGGCTTGTGACAGAGGAAGATTCAGAAGAACTTCACCGCAGCGCTTCTGTTTCTAGCCGATACTACATCAAAAGTAACGTAAAATAACGCAGTAACGCATCATGTAGTAACGGTAACTAAATTACTGAATTAAAAAAAATAACGCGTTAGATTACTAGTTACCGCCGAAACTAACGGCGTTACAGTAACGCGTTACTTTGTAACGCGTTAGTCCCAACACTGCTCATATAACGTACACTTATTCAGCCTGTTGTTCACTATTCTTTATTTATTTTAAATTGCCTTTCAAATGTCTATTCTTGGTGTTGGCTTTTATCAAATACATTTCCCCCAAAAATGCGACTTATACTCCAGTGTGACTTATATGTTTTTTCCCTTCTTATTATGCATTTTCGGCCGGTGCGACTTATACTCCGAAAAATACGGTAAATCCTTATTTTGATGGATGTATTTTTGTTTCTTATTAAAGTCAAATTTCTACACAAAATCTTCAGAAGAAAAGCATGAATGCAAATTCATATTTGATAAGCTTGCTGAAGATTTGAGAGGAAAGATAATGAACAACATGCCTTGTTGGATCATCATATTTCTCTTTATGAACTTCTGAAGCTGACATTTCTTTGCTGAGAAATTAAAAAAAAAAAAACACAAAAATGTACATTCTCCTCATATAAAAGGAAACAAAAAACAATGTAAATAACATTTTCTTTCAAAAAAAGAATTAGCTATTAGACGTACAATAGTTACATAGATACATATTTTCAAAACTGCACATTCAATCTGGCAAAAAAATGTCATGATTAAAAAGCCAACAAAGACACTGCCATATATATATATATATATATTTATGTGTGTGTGTATATATATATATATATATATATATATATATATATACACATATATACTGTATATGTAATATATATTGTATATATATATATATATATATATATATATATATATATATATATCAATATACACAATGATTATATAATTCATAATTGCACTATGCCTCAAAAAAAGTAAGTTACAACCTTGTGTTCTTGGGAACTTTTACAAAAACATATCTAAAAGTGACTAGGGAGGTGGTGCGGCCAATCAGAAACTTTGGTACAAACTTTAAACTCTTAACACCGTTTTTTTCCTTGTCACACTGCTATCAAGCTAACAGTCAAGACAGCCTGGCTGTGATTGGACGATCCTCAAAAGAAAGTACAGCAGGTGAGGTGAGGGGCGGGGAGGGGCTTGTGGCAACACATCGCCTTTAAAACAGTTTGAAGAGTTCAGTGCGCCAAGCCGCCGCTTAACTGCTCGCTTTTGGGGGCGGGGTCAGGCTGCTTGACATTTGGCATCGGCAAAGAATACACAATAAAAAAAAGAGTTGATGTGGCACAGTTGAACATCCTTTCGGCGTCCCCTCTCACGTTTAAACAACGCCACCGACCTCATTAGTACTTGGTGGCGGTACCAACGTCAACATTAATATCAAGGCGAAATACTTTTTTTTTTTAAATAACAGTTTTTGCCTTTTTATTACCAGTCAGTCTTGAGAAGACGCTGTTCATGGGAACATTCTACAAAAAAAAAAAAAAAAAAAAAAGTAGGGGTTTCAAACGCCTCATGTCGCAAACCGAACGCACACAGGAGACACCCCCATCCCCAAAACAAAACTAAACAACTGAATTGCACAAAGTTTTTCAGAAAAAAAACTTCACAAAAAAAAAACTTCACAAAAGCGCAAAGCTTAATAAAAATGGACCCCTGCCTTCTGAACCAGCAATTCCATACTTGCCAACCTTGAGACCTCCGAATTCGGGAGATTGGGGGGTGTTGTTGAGGTGGGCAGGGTTTGGGGGCGGGGCCGGGGTTAAGGGGGAGGAGTAGATTTAAAGCTAGAATTCACTGACATTCAAGTATTTCATATATATATATATATATATATATATATATATATATATATATATATATATATACATATATATAAATAAAATAAAGAAATACAGTGAATTCTAGCTATATATATATATATATATATATATATATGTATATATATATATATTTAAATAATATTAAAAAAATACAATAAATATATATATATATTTATTGTATTATATATATATATATATATATATATAAATAAAATACAATAAATATATATATATAGCTAGAATTCACTGAAATTCAAGTATTTCATATATATATATATATCCATCCATCCATCCATTTTCTACCGCTTATTCCCTTTGGGGTCGCGGGGGGCGCTGGAGCCTATCTCAGCTACAATCGGGCGGAAGGCGGGGTACACCCTGGACAAGTCGCCACCTCATCGCAGGGCCAACACAGATAGACAGACAACATTCACACTCACATCCACACACTAGGGCCAATTTTAGTGTTGCCAATCAACTTATCCCCAGGTGCATGTCTTTGGAGGTGGGAGGAAGCCGGAGTACCCGGAGGGAACCCACGCAGTCACGGGGAGAACATGCAAACTCCACACAGAAAGATCCCGAGCCCGGGATTGAACCCAAGACTACTCAGGACCTTCGTATTGTGAGGCAGATGCACTAACCCCTCTGCCACCGTGAAGCCCATATATATATATATACATATATATATATATAAATAAATATATATATAAATAAAATAAAGAAATAGTGAATTCTAGCTATATATATATATATATATATATATATATATATATATATATATATATATATTTATTGTATTTTATATATTTATATATATATATATATATAAAAATACAATAAATATATATAATTTATTGTATTTTTCATATATATATATATAAAAAATACAATAAATATATATATATAGCTAGAATTCACTGAAATTCAAGTATTTCATATATATATATATATACATATATATATAAATAAAATAAAGAAATACAGTGAATTCTAGCTATATATATATATATATATATTTATTGTATTTTATATATTTATATATATATATATATATATATATAAAAATACAATAAATATATATCATTTATTGTATTTTTCATATATATATATATAAAAAATACAATAAATATATATATATAGCTAGAATTCACTGAAATTCAAGTATTTCATATATATATATAATACATATATATATATAAATAAAATAAAGAAATACAGTGAATTCTATATATATATATATATATATATATATATATATAAATAAAAGAAATACTTGAATTTCAGTGTTAATTTATTTACACATATACACACATAACAGTCCTCTACTCATTGTTGTATTTGAAAGTGCAATGCTTTGCAGCCAGTAGCACAGCCTTTGAAGGAGCATAGGTATGGGCGGCATCTGTGCAATTTAATTTGCAGGAAAGGAGTGAGCTTAGGGTTGAATTGTCCATCCTCGTTCTATTCTCTGTCACTATCTTTCTAACCATGCTGAACACTCTCTCTGATGACTTCTTACTCGTCATCGCCATGACTGTCTCTTCTTCGATCTTCTGCTTCGTCTCCTTCTTGTTGTGTGTGTGTGTGTGGACTCTCCAAAAGCCGTAGATGTTATGACGTGACTGGGCACGCTGTTTATATGGAGAAAAAGCGGACATGACGAAAGGCTGTCCTCACTCAGGTCCGCATGGACCTGGAGGGGGCGTGCCTTGTTGTCCGGCTGGAAATCGGGAGAATGGTTGTCCTTGGAGATTTTCGGGAGAGGCACTGAAATTCGGGAGTCTCCCGGAAAATTCGGCAGGGTTGGCAAGTATGCACATTTCACCAGCTCTTTATTAAATAGTAAGATGAATTAATTTGCTCCTGACAATCAAAAGATCAAACACATGGCAAATAAATTAGCATTCCACGCATTAGTTTGATTTTTTTTTTTTTTTTTTTTTTTTTTTTTTTTTTAAACTTTGATTTGAGTTCTCATATACTGTAGGTGTGTGTTGGCCGCTACACCAGGTTGTACTCCTTCAGGTTGAGCTGCAGGATGGTGTCCTTGACGGCGGCGAACACGAAGCGGATGTTCTCCGTGTCGGTGGCGCAGGTGAAGTGCGAGTAGATGATCTTGTCGCTGTCCGGGTTCAGGTCCACGAACATCTTCAGGATGAACTCCCGGCCCGCCTGGGGGTCCCTCTGCGGACCTGGACGGGAACGAGGCAAGCGACAAGAAGTCAGTACACTTCAAAAACTGAAATCTAAGTAAGATTAAATATCTCAAATAAGGGTGATATTTGCTTATTTTCTGTCTGATAAGATAATTCTTCTCACTAAGCAGATTTTATGTTAGAGTGTTTTACTTGTTTTAAGGGTTTTGGTCCTAAATGATCTCAGTAAGATATTACAGCTTGTTGCTGAGATTTGATGACCTATATTGAGTAAAACATGCTTGAAACTAGAATATCAACTGTTGCAAAGCTGTGTCATCAACACTCACAAGTATGAAACTACTTTTTTAAAGTAATAATTTCTTATTTCAAGCATGAAAAAAAAAAATCATGACTTTGACACAAATAAATAAATGGTAAATGGGTTGTACTTGTATAGCGCTTTTCTACCTTCAAGGTACTCAAAGCGCTTTGCAGAGGTGGGTAGAGTAGCCAGAAATTGTACTCAAGTAAGAGTACTGTTACTTTAGAGATTTATTACTCAAGTAAAAGTAAGGAGGAGTCACCCAAATATTTACTTGAGTAAAAGTAAAAGTATGTTGTGAAAAAACTACTCAAGTACTGAGTAACTGATGAGTAACATACACACACATATCATATATATATATATATATATATATATATATATATATATATATATATATATATATATATATACACACACACACACATATATATATATATATATATATATATATACATTGATATATACAGTATATAATTTATATTTATTTATTTTGCCGTTTTTGTTTACATGTTAAAGGTGTTTTAATGAATATACATGCATGTTTAACACATATAGATTCCTTTCTTTCATGAAGACAAGAATATAAGTTGGTGTATTACCTGATTCTGATGACTTGCATTGATTGGAATCAGACAGTAGTGATGATAACGGCCACGTTTTCAAATGGAGGAGAAAAAAAGTTCCTCCTTGCTGTCTAATACCACATGAAAGTGGTTGGTTTTTGGCATCTTATTTGTCCAGCTTCCATATTCGTTTTTATACACTTTACAAGAAATACATTGGCGGCAAACTCCGTAGCTTGCTAGCTTGTTTGCGCTGGCTTTCGGAGAATCTTATTTTGAAAGTGCATGCGCGATGGAGCGGCACTTTTATTGTGAAGACAGGAACTGTGTAGTCAGTCTTTAGGCTTTTGACGAGATGTACGGTTGAAATAAAAAAGGGTCTTTTTTCCTTCACAATTTTGATTGATTGCCCGCGACCCCAAAGGGAATAAGCGGTAGAAAATGGATGGATGGATGGATGATTGGAACTTTTATTAGTAGATTGCACAGTACAGTACATATTCCGTACAATTGACCACTAAATGGTAACACCCCAATAAGTTTTTCAACTTGTTTAAGTCGGGTCATGTGACCGCCTGGCTCTGTTTGATTGGTTCAACGTCACCAGTGACTGCATCTGATTGGTGGAACGGAGTGAACGTCACCAGTGACTGCATTTGTTGAAACGCAGGCACTATGACAGACCAAAACAAACAAAGCGTGCATTAACAGATCGATAAAAATTAGTAGCGAGTAGCGAGCTGAATGTAGATAAAAGTAGCGGAGTAAAAGTAGCGTTTCTTCTCTATAAATATACTCAAGTAAAAGTAAAAGTATGTTGCATTAAAACTACTCTTAGAAGTACAATTTATCCCAAAAGTTACTCAAGTAGATGTAACGGAGTAAATGTAGCACGTTACTACCCACCTCTGGCGCTTTGACACTACTTCCACATTCACCCATTCACACACACATTCACACACTGATGGCGGGAGCTGCCATGCAAGGCGCTAACCAGCAGCCATCAGGAGCAAGGGTGAAGTGTCTTGCTCAGGACACAACGGACATGACGAGGTTGGTACTAGGTGGGGATTGAGCCAGGGACCCTCGAGTCGCGCACGGCCACTCTTCCACTGCGCCGCCACGCCGCCCCCTACGGTAAAGGGCTAAACAACAGGACATAGACCACCATCAACGCACGCACGCAAACACAAACACACGTTCCAGTCTGCCACCAGACGCCATTCAAGTTTTTGCTGGATGAGAAGCAAGCACAAAAAAATATGAGCACACACAACTTTGACTTAGTTGCGGATTCCCTGGTGGGTTTGATATGTCGCTTTGGGAGACATCGGCTTACACTCTATGGACCAATGTATTGGGACACCCCCCCACTCATCAATTCATATCTTCTTCACTTTACCAATATGTTATTGACTATTTCAGCTTTGAGAGAACAGAGCAAGGTGTCACAAATACTTTACAGTCTATTCAATGTGCTCATTTCTGCTTCCAAGCAATGTCAGCCTCAATTATGTTGATTCTATCTCTCTCTCTCTCGCGCACACAAAGCCGAAGTTAAGGCAACAAACAACTACATAATCACACACACACAACCTGGGAATTCCTGCTGTTGTGACTCTTTAGGTTAAAGCAACAACACTGCCGACCAAGAGGAGACATTTAGTGCAAGTACTCACAGTGACAGCCGCTTCAACTCAGGAGCCCCCTGCTGGGCAAGAGGTAACATCACATCCATCCATCCATCCATCTTCTTCCGCTTATCCGAGGTCGGGTCGCGGGGGCAGCAGCTTAAGCAGGGAAGCCCAGACTTCCCTCTCCCCAGCCACTTCGTCCAGCTCCTCCCGGGGGATCCCGAGGCGTTCCCAGGCCAGCCGGGAGAGATAGTCTTCCCAGCGTGTCCTGGGTCTTCCCCGTGGCCTCCTACCGGTCGGACGTGCCCGAAACACCTTCCTAGGGAGGCGTTCGGGTGGCATCCTGACCAGATGCCCGAACCACCTCATCTGGCTCCTCTCGATGTGGAGGAGCAGCGGCTTTACTTTGAGCTCCCCCCGAATGACAGAGCTTCTCACCCTATCTCTAAGGGAGAGCCCCGCCACTCGGCGGAGGAAACTCATTTCGGCCGCTTGTACCCGTGATCTTGTCCTTTCGGTCATGACCCAAAGCTCATGACCATAGGTGAGGATGGGAACGTAGATCGACCGGTAAATCGAGAGCTTTGCCTTCCGGCTCAGCTCCTTCTTCACCACAACAGATCGATACAGCGTCCGCATTACTGAAGATGCCGCACCGATCCGCCTGTCGATCTCACGATCCACTCTTCCCTCACTCGTGAACAAGACTCCGAGGTACTTGAACTCCTCCACTTGAGGCAAGATCTCCTCCCCAACCCGGAGATGGCACTCCACCCTTTTCTGGGAGAGAACCATGGACTCGGACTTGGAGGTGCTGATTCCCATCCCAGTCGCTTCACACTCAGCTGCGAACCGATCCAGCGAGAGCTGAAGATCTTGGCCAGAGGAAGCCATCAGGACCACATCATCTGCAAATAGCAGAGACCTAATCCTGCAGCCACCAAACCAGATCCCCTCAACGCCCTGACTGTGTCTAGAAATTCTGTCCATAAAGGTTATGAACAGAATCGGTGACAAAGGGCAGCCTTGGCGGAGTCCAACCCTCACTGGAAACGTGTCCGACTTACTGCCGGCAATGCGGACCAAGCTCTGGCACTGATTATACAGGGAGCAAACTGCCACAATAAGACAGTCCGTTACCCCATACTCTCTGAGCACTCCCCACAGGACTTCCCGGGGTACACGGTCGAATGCCTTCTCCAAGTCCACAAAGCACATGTGGACTGGTTGGGCAAACTCCCATGCACCCTCAAGGACCCTGCCGAGAGTATAGAGCTAGTAACGTCACAGGTGACACTTTAAATGTCCAAATGATGCCAATGAGCTAAGCGTTTACTGCACAGAAGGACAACACTATTAAAACCCCTTAGCTAAGCGTAACAAATAGGGGTTCGGCAATGGAGATGTTAGGTTTCGATCCAAACTAACAGCGAAACAGCCAGGAGAGACTACGTTAAAAAGCACAAAAACAACCGTCAGGTGTTTTTATTTTCAGTAGGAATGTGTGCGTCGCCTGATTACAAACCTCCGAATGATTCTGTGTGCGACCTAATTGCACTTATTGTTAGGAGTGAGGAAAGTGCAGCATTCATCTTGGCTGATTAGTAAACATGAATCTAAATGTAGTCCCTTTTAAGCAATGACCCATAGGAATGAACCAAACCAATGAACCGGGGAATTAACCTAGGAATGAACCAAAGCAATGACCCTAGGAATGAACCAAACCAATGAACCGGGGAATGAACCTAGGAATGAACCAAAGCAATGAACCTAGGAATGAACCAAAGCAATGACCCTAGGAATGAACCACAGCAATGAACCGGGGAATTAACCTAGGAATGAACCAAAGCAATGAACCTAGGAATGAACCAAAGCAATGAACCTAGGAATTGACCTAGGAATGAAACAAAACAATGAACCGAGGAATTAACCTAGTAGGAATGAACCAAACCAATGAACCGAGGAATTAACCTAGGAATGAACCAAAGCAATGAACCTAGGAATGAACCAAAGCAATGAACCAAAGCAATGAACCAAAGAATGAACTAAAGCAATTAACCTAGGAATGAACCAAAGCAATGAACCGAGGAATTAACCTAGGAATGAACCAAAGTAATGAATCTAGGAATGAACCAAAGCAATGAACCTAGGAATGAACCTAAGCAATGAACCGAGGAATTAACCTAGGAATGAACCAAAGCAATGTATCTAGGAATGAACCAAAGCAATGAACCTAGGAATGAACCTAAGCAATGAACCGAGGAATTAACCTAGGAATGAACCAAAGCAATGTATCTAGGAATGAACCAAAGCAATGAACTGAGGAATTAACCTAGGAATGAACCAAAGCAATGAACCTAGGAATGAACTAAAGCAATGAACCTAGGAATGAACCAAAGCAATGAACCGAAGAATTAACCTAGGAATGAACCAAAGCAATGAATCTAGGAATGAACCATAGCAATGAACCGAGGAATTAACCTAGGAATTAACCAAAGTAATGAACCTAGGAATTAACTAAAGCAATGAACCTAGGAATTAACCTAGGAATGAACCAAAGCAATGAACCGAGGAATTAACCTAGGAATGAACCAAAGTAATGAATCTAGGAATGAACCAAAGCAATGAACCTAGGAATGAACCTAAGCAATGAACCGAGGAATTAACCTAGAAATGAACCAAAGCAATGTATCTAGGAATGAACCAAAGCAATGAACTGAGGAATTAACCTAGGAATGAACCAAAGCAATTAACCTAGGAATTAACTAAAGCAATGAACCTAGGAATGAACCAAAGCAATGAACCGAAGAATTAACCTAGGAATGAACCAAAGCAATGAATCTAGGAATGAACCATAGCAATGAACCGAGGAATTAACCTAGGAATGAACCAAAGCAATGAACCTAGGAATGAACCAAAGCAATGAACCGAAGAATTAACCTAGGAATGAACCAAAGCAATGAACCAAAGAAATGAACCTAGGAATGAACCAAAGCAATGAAACTAGGAATGAACCAAAGCAATGAACCGAGGAATTAACCTAGGAATGAACCAAAGCAATGTATCTAGGAATGAACCAAAGCAATGAACTGAGGAATTAACCTAGGAATGAACCAAAGCAATTAACCTAGGAATTAACTAAAGCAATGAACCTAGGAATGAACCAAAGCAATGAACCGAAGAATTAACCTAGGAATGAACCAAAGCAATGAATCTAGGAATGAACCAAAGCAATGAATCTAGGAATGAACCATAGCAATGAACCGAGGAATTAACCTAGGAATGAACCAAAGCAATGAACCTAGGAATGAACCAAAGCAATGAACCGAAGAATTAACCTAGGAATGAACCAAAGCAATGAACCAAAGAAATGAACCTAGGAATGAACCAAAGCAATGAAACTAGGAATGAACAAAGCAATGAACCGAGGAATTAACCTAGGAATGAACCAAAGCAATGAACCTAGGAATGAACCAAAGCAATGAACCGAGGAATTAACCTAGGAATGAACCAAAGCAATGAACCTAGGAATGAACCAAAGCAATGAACCGAAGAATTAACCTAGGAATGAACCAAAGCAATGAACCAAAGAAATGAACCTAGGAATGAACCAAAGCAATGAAACTAGGAATGAACCAAAGCAATGAACCGAGGAATTAACCTAGGAATGAACCAAAGCAATGAACCTAGGAATGAACCAAAGCAATGAACCGAGGAATTAACCTAGGAATGAACCTAGGAACCAAATGGACTTTTCTGTTTTATTTCCAATGAAACAATAGAAAACACGTACTCATATAGTAGTACAGTTGGCACAGTACAGTAAACTGACAGTTAATATTTAAACATTTAACATGTGACATTTCTAACAATTTTGAACAGAAATAGTTCATGCACATTCAGATAAATTCCTCAAAATTACAATAAAAATTTTTTGGCCAGGGGCCGGGCTGTATATATGCGCACTAATTGACTGAAAGAGCGCGCACTTGGCGCGATGATGTCATGTTATCGATGGAAAAATGCATTTTTAGACAATATGATTTGCCTGAGCGGCTAGGAGACCCCGAGAGTAACAAGCGGTTGCCTTGTTGCCTTTCCATTAAGAACAATAAATTAATTTTTTCTATATGTTTGCTGGTTTCAAGAAATGTAATGTCAAGCGCATATCATTATGTCAAGATAATGGCACTAGCATTTACTTCATTGAAGAATATTTTTCAACATATTGAGCAAAAAGGTCTTCTTTGTTTTTCTACCAAGAAAAGTGCACTTGTTATTAGTGAGAATATACTTATTTTAAGGTATTTTTGGGTTCATTGAGGTTAGCTAATTTTACTTGTTTTGGAAAGTCTTGACAAGCCAAATTTTCTTGTTCTATTGGCAAATAATTGTGCTTAGTTCAAATAAAATACCACTAATTTTTGTATTTATTTTTTTTCTTGCTTTTGAACACTGATTTTTTGCAGTGTATCTATGGGTCCACATGTATAATATCAATATTAATGTAACTGAGAGTGTACAAATGGACCCATTAAGGATCCATTAATGTTAACTATCTGTCATTTAGATGGGAAAACCCTCTTGGGGGTCCCCACACCCTATGGGTTATACTTGTATAGCACTTTTCTACCTTTTAAGGTACTCAAAGCGCTTTGACACTATTTCCACATTCACCCATTCACACACACATTCTTGACAAGCCTAATTTTCTTGTTCTATTGGCAGATAATTTTGCTTAGTTCAAATAAAATACCCCTCATTGTTGTATTTTTCTTTCTTGTTTTTGAACACTGACTTTTTGTAGTGATGCTGGTTACAAAGCAACAGACCCATCATTGTCTGACAGTTTGTTTCAGTATTATCAGGAGGAAGGAGACTTTAGTGAGTAGGTTACGGTCATGAAGTTAGTTACCATGGTAACTGACTGTGAATTTGACTTACTACTCTATTTCTGAAACGGAACACCCAGAATTTTCTTTTACAAACTGAAGAGTTTTTACTGAAGCTGCTTTCTAGAATACCCCCCTGGGCTCAATGAAAGTGTGCAGTGATTTTAAAAAGGTACTGTGCACGTCACATCTGATATCTCACTACAGTATATGGCAGCATCCAGCATCCTGCTGTAATATTCAACATGCCTTGCGGGCACTTTGTGAACAGCAGTAAAAGTTGTGTGTTTTGTTAGCGTTTAGTAATGGTTACACTGCAAAAAGTCAGTGTTCAAAAACAAGAAAAAAAATACAAAAATTAGGGGTATTTTATTTGAACTAAGCAAAATTATCTGCCAATAGAACAAGAAAATTTGGCTTGTCAAGACTTTCCAAAACAAGTAAAATTAGTCAACCTCAATGAACCCCAAAATACCTTAAAATAAGTATATTCTCACTAATAACAAGTGCACTTCTTGGTAGAAAAAAAGAGACCTTTATGCTCAATATGTTGAAAAATATTCTTAAATTAAGTAAATGCTAGTGCCATTATCTTGACATAATGATATGCGCTCGGCATCATGATTTGTTTTTTCATGCTTATTACTTTAAAAAAGTAGTTTTATACTTGTGAGTGTTGATGACACAGCTTTGCAACAGTTGATATTCTAGTTTCAAGCATGTTTTACTCAATATAGGTCATCAAATCTCAGCAACAAGCTGTAATATCTTACTGAGATCATTTAGGACCAAAACCCTTAAAACAAGTAAAACACTAACATAAAATCTGCTTAGTGAGAAGAATTATCTTATCAGACAGAAAATAAGCAAATATCACCTTTATTTGAGGTATTTAATCTTACTTAGATTTCAGTTTTTGCAGTGTAGTTGTTGGCTACCCCTTGTAAATAGAGGATCCACTCTAACAAGTTAAAAGTGTCTCTGCAGTTACGCTGCCATCTACTGGACGAATATGTAACAAGTCAATTACAGACAAATTATATCACGATTCTAAGGTGAATCTTAGAACAAAAAAACAGCGCCAGAATCCTACTGTGGTGGTCCAAAAGTAATAGAAAATGATTAATCAACCCGTCGAGGCTCATTCTCACCATCATACTCTGGGAAGTAGTCGACCAGGTGCGAGTACAAGATCTTCTCTTCCAGCAAGTCCTTCTTGTTGAGGAACAGAATGACAGAGGAGTTCTGGAACCACGGATACGTGATTATCGTCCTGAAGAGTGCTTTGCTCTCCTCCATTCGGTTCTAGAAACAATGAGAACCATCAGAAACGAGTTCGCAACGAGTGAACTGTTAACACGGTGCTTCACCTCGTTGTCGGACTCCACGAGGACTTGGTCGTATTCGCTGAGTGCCACCAGGAACATGATGGACGTGACGTTCTCGAAGCAGTGAATCCACTTCCTCCTCTCTGACCTCTGACCCCCGACATCCACCATCCTGTTAGTGAAGCAGAGGATTAGAGGACTCGGAGTGTACTGATACAACTTTTTCACTTCAGATACGATATCGATATTTATGCCTTGCCGATACAGATATTGAATCAATACATTATCAGCACAAGTCATATATTCTCATTACAGATGTTCGATAATGGCTTTTTTGCCGATATCCGATGTTCCGATATGGTCCAACTCTTAATTACTGATTCCGATATCAACCGATACCGATATATACAGTCGTGGAATTAACACATTATTATGCCTAATTTTGTTGTGATGCCCCGCTGGATGCATTAAACAATGTAACAAGGTTTTCCAAAAAAAATCAACTCAAGTTATGGAAAAAAAAAATGCCAACATGGCACTGCCATATTTATTATTGAAGTCACAAAGTGCATTATTTTTTTGAACATGCCTCAAAACAGCAGCTTGGAATTTTGGACATGCTCTCCCTGAGAGAGCATGAGGAGGTTGAGGCGAGTGGGGTTTAGAGGGTAGCGGGGGATGTATATTGTAGCGTCCCGGTAGAGTTAGTGCTGCAAGGGTTTCTGGGTATTTGTTCTGTTGTGTTTATGTTGTGTTACGGTGCGGATGTTCTCCCGAAATGTGTTTGTCATTCTTGTTTGGTGTGGGTTCATAGTGTGGCGCATATTTGTAACAGTGTTAAAGTTGTTTATACGGCCACCCTCAGTGACACCTGTATGGCTGTTGACCAAGTATGCTTTGCATTCACGCAAAGGAAATGCCTTTAAGATTTATTGGCGCTCTGTACTTCTCCCTACGTCCGTGTACACAGCGGCGTTTTAAAAAGTCATAAATTATACTTTTTGAAACAGATACCGATAATCTTGAAACCGATACCGATAATTTCCGATATTACATTTTAAAGCATTTATCGGCCGATAATATCGGCAGTCCGATGTTATCGGACATTCCTAATTTTTATCATCTCGTAATGTGGAGTAATAAAAAAGGCTTGATCAAGTGAAATGAGAAAGAGAACAATGGCAGGAATAATTAATCATAACTGAAATGGACTTACGCTGTCTTTTAAGTTGAAGTTGAGTGGTAATTGTTTTTGGATGACACCTCGTGGCCACGATTATTCATTGAATACGACGCTTGTTACTGGATACTTTCTAATACCCTTCAGCCTTGGAGACTTTGCTATAACTATGATACTTGTTTATATTGACAAATGTGGTGTATTTCGACTACAATGTTCTTCTATTAGGTATCTCTAGCTTGTGTGCTTAGCTGTTGTGTAGCTGCGAGTAGCCTGTAGTCTACCATTGTTAATTTTTTGTAAATGCACTAAAATTAGGGATGCCCGATAATATCGGCAGTCCGATATTATCGGGCATCCCTAATTTTAACTTTAAATGCTTTAAAATGTAATATCGGAAATTATCGGTATCGGTTTCCAAATTATCGGTATCGGTTTCAAAAAGTAAAATTTATGACTTTTTAAAACGCCGCTGTGTACACGGACGTAGGGAGAAGTACAGAGCGCCAACAAACTTTGAAGCCGTACCAATCACATAATATCTACGGCTTTTCACACACACAGAATACAATGTATACTTGGTCAAAAGCCATACAGGTCACACTGAGGGTGGCCGTATAAACAACTTTAACACTGTTACAAATATGCGCCACACTGTGAACCCACACCAAACAAGAATGACAAACACATTCCGGGAGAACATCCGCACCGTAACTCAACATAAACACAACAGAACAAATACCCAGAAACCCTTGCAGCACTAACTCTTTCGGGACGCTACAATATACACCCCCAGACCCCCCTCCATCCCAATCTCCTCATGCTCTCTCAGGGAGAGCATGTCCCAAATTCCAAGCTGCTGTTTTGAGGCATGTTAAAAAAAAAAAAGCACTTTGTGACTTCAATAATAAATATGGCAGTGCCATGTTGGTATTTTTTTCCATAACTTCAGTTGATTTATTTTGGAAAACCTTGTTACATTGTTTAATGCATCCAGCGGGGCATCACAGCAAAATTAGGCATAATAATGTGTTAATTCCACGACTGTTTATATCGGTATCGGTTGATATCGGAATCGGTAATTAAGAGTTGGACAATATCGGAATATCGGATATCGGCAAAAAAGCCATTATCGGACATCTCTAACAAAAATACAAGAAAAAAACAATCTTGTGTGCTTATTGAAGGACATTTAGATGTTAACTGTCTATCCAGCTTTGCACAAGTAAACAGGCTGCAGGATTGCTTGTATCAAAGCGATTAATTATTCAAGATTTTAGATACCAGCTCATATTATCAATCCATCATATGAGAGCGGACCCTACTCGTGCCGTCTGCTGGCAATCACCTGAAAATGACGCTCTGCAGGTCAAAAGGGTACTCGATGATGCCTGTGGTGGGGACTCGAACCCTCAGCACGTCTTGCTGAGTGGGCAAGTAGGAGGTTTCAGCGATCCGGTCCAACGCGTTCAGGTAACTGTTACAATAAAGCGGTGACATTTGTGTATTTGCCGTTTTTTTTCCAGGAACAGTCCCAGAAGCGGACGCTCACTATTTGGTGGAGTCGGAGAGCTGGTACTCCCTCCTTCGATCGTAACACTCCTGGATGCCCGGGTCGTTCCATAAGCTCTTGATGGCGTCTACGTAAGGGTTCTCAAACATGGTGACCTTCTCCACGTCCACATCTCTCACGATGTTGGCGTTTGCCTGGGGACAAAAGACCACAGAGGACGACTCTTTATCAAAACAAGCACAGGTAAGGCATAAGTATGCTAATCATCGACGTTTTCTATTATTAGGACGCCCTGAGGCTCGACATGGACCAAATATCTCAATTGCAAATCTCTTTGGGACAATTAAGGGGGAATTTTGGGTCGGCCCAGTTCCTTGTTCTGTGTGTCCCAGGAGGACTGTGTTGCCTTGTTAATAATGAATTCTAACATGGTCCTCTTTGTAAAATAATAATTGCAATTAGGACTTCTGTTATATCTGAGAATTGAAAATGAGGTTATCGCACGTACTACAAACCAGCTGAACTACTTCATACCTGCCAACTACTCCGGTTTTCCCGTAATTAGTACGGTTTTCATCAACCTATTCCGGGTTACGGTTGCAGTGATAAAAAATACGGTTTTTCATTAATTAAAATTTTTTTTTTTTTTTTTAAGTTTTATTCACGAAATCGCGTAACAACAATGACAATCGACACTGCTTCCCGTAACTTCCTATCGAGCCATTCCGAATGCCATGCGCGAGGATATTTATAGCACCGCTGCCAAGCACGAGGCACCTGTTGCCATCGTTTCCAAACGAGCGAACGATCATGGAATCAGCCGGAGGAAAAATCGCAAACGAGTCTTAAACCGAAAAGAAAACTGCAGTCATTCCGTGAAGAATATTCAAAAGCCTATCCGGGAATAATTATCCGTTCCAAAAAGGGTGAAAACTACGCGAATTGCACCTTGTGCAGACAAGATTTTTCGATCGGACACGGAGGAATTAGCGATGTAAAAGACCACGTTGGGACAAAAAAACACAAGTCTAATGCCGTTGCTAGCGATACAAGTGGAAAACTTTCAAAGTTTTTCGGATTTTAGCCACAAAAAGGTAATGACACCAATGTTATCTATTGGAATTGTTTAGTACTGTTATACTGTTAAGTGTTTATACTATTTATGCTTTCAAGTCCAAGTTGAAGAAATCTTGTTAAATGTTGACAGCATAACTACCAAAATACAGAAGTATGTCCTTAATATTTTTGCAGTGCTATTTCTGTTGAAAAGTTAAAATGATTACATTAGAGATGTGATGTGCCACTTTTCAAGTGTCTTATGGCTTGAATTAATTTTCATTAATTTTTCATATTTTGAATTCTTTTGAAAGGCTTACAAAAAAACTACATTTGAATTGTAATTCCATGCTATTGACAGGACTATTAATTTTAATGAAGTTAGCTTACCATGTTTACAGTATGATAATTGTGATAGAAATGTGAATTTTAGGCACAGAATATTTTTTACAATTGAACAAGGCAGTAGATTATACAAGCTTGGACAGAAAGTTAATAATGACACTAAGGCTGAAACGACGCGTCGACATAGTCGACGTCATCGGTTACGTAAATACGTCGACGCCGTTTTTGTGCGTCGGCGCGTCGCATATTTACGTCACACTACTTTACTGTCATGGCGGAGCGCAAAGCAGACGATGCGAGCGAGGGGAAAAAAGTACGCCAAAAGTCGTCAAAAGTGTGGGAGTATTTCAATAAACGGCCTAATAATGTTGTTGTATGCACACTGTGTCGAGCGGAAATGGCCTATCATAGCAGCACAACGGCTATGAACGAACATTTGAAAAGAAAACCCCCGACAGCGTTCTTGCCATCACCATCAACTAGTCAATCGTCCGCGTGCGTATACGTTGTCATTATTACACAAAAACATGAATGTGTCATTTGTATCTGCGTTGTAAATTCATAAACTAAAGCACCGTTTCGCTCTGAGAGGCGCGTTTGGCGTGCCTGTTCAGTGTTTACAAAGACGCGCTCCTCTTTAACGCTGTGGAGAGGCGGCGGCGGCGAGCGAGCGGCGAGGCGGGGCGCGCCGGGAGCGACGCCGCAATCGTGCCCAGGTGCGCGATCCGCGCAGTTGGAAGAGAAAAGACTTTGTGTAAAATTAAAAGATTGTAAACCTGGCAAAGCCGTCTGGCGTTCAGTCTGTCGGTCCTGAAAGAACCCCACGGCACAAGACGTGTCACAAACGCTAACGTTAATTAGTTGTGCAAATACCTTTTACAACATTAACAGTTACATATACTATGTACAAACGAACAATTAACTTTCACTTTAATCATACTATCATTGTTGTGTTATTAAGCAAAATAAGCAATACTTTTACTTTTGTTGAAATGTTTACACTGTACACTTTTTTGTATTGGATGTTTAGCTTTATTTTTGCACATTTTAGCAAATAAGCAATACTTTTACTTTTGTTGAAATGTTTACACTTGTTACAGAATATTTCCGTTTTGCACTTTTTTGTATTGGATGTTTATCTTTATTTTTGCACATTTTAAAGCAAAATAAGCAATACTTTTACTTTTTAAATGCTTATACTATTCCAGAATATTAAGATTTGCACTGGATGTTTACTTTTATATTTGCACATTAAAAAGCAAATAAGCTACTTTTAATTTTGTTAAATGTTAAAAGTTTTAAATGTTTACATTGTTACAGAATATTTTGTCATGTTGTTGTCAATGTTGACTGAGTGGCCATACTTTTTTTTTTGTAAATAAAAGCCATGCCTTTTGAAAAAACTGGCCTACATTTATTTTTTCCTCTTCATTTTAAATAAAAAAAAAAATCGGTAAAAGGAAAAAATAATCTATAGATTAATCGAAAAAAATAATCTATAGATTAACCGATTAACCGAAAAAATAATCTATAGATTAATCGATAGAAAAATAATCGTTAGCTGCAGCCCTAAATGACACCAATTTTGTTTTTAATGGAATTGTTTAGTACTGTTTTACCATTTGTTTACTGTAAAAAGTGTTTATACTGTTTATACTTTCAATTAACAAATTGAAGTCTTGTGAAAGGTTGACAGGATAACTGGCATTAACTGTCAAAATAATTTCAAACTATTGAAGTTATCTTACAGAATAATCATGTCAATCAACCCATATGATTTTTGCTGTAATATTTTTGTTTTGAAAAGTCACTGTGACTGATAGAAAAGTGATGGTTTTAGCAACATTTTAACCTGTCTGAATGCTAATAATCATTTTGCGTCGGGGGGCAAAGCCTGAACCCCCCACCAGGACTTTGTCCTGGACCTACCGGGGCCTGCGGCCCCTGGACCCTGGCTACTAGGTTTTTCTGATTTCAAAAGTTGGCAGGTATGCTACTTTATTCAGGACACCTGCACAATCCCTTGTGGTAAAAGAGGAGCTGAGCCGGAAGGCAAAGCTCTCAATTCACCAGTCGAGCTACTTTCCCTTCCTCACCTTTGGTCATGAGCTTTGGGTTATGACCGAAAGGACAAGATCACGGGTACAAGCTGACAAAATGAGTTTCCTGGTGGCGGGGGTCTTCCTTAGAGATAGGGTGGGGAGCTCAAAGTAAACCTGCTGCTCCTTCACATCGGGAGGAGCCTGATAAGTTGGTTTGGGCATCTGGTCAGAATTCCTCCCTGGGGAGGTGTTTAGGACACTTCAGACCATGGGGCCATGGGGAAGACCCAGGACACTTTGGGGGAGACCATGTTACCCGGCTGGCCTAGGAACGCCTTGGGACTCTCTAAGGAGAACTCGACGAAGTGGTTGGGGAGAAGGAAGTCTGGGCTTCTCTGCTTAGGCTGCTGCCCCCCGCGACCCGACCTCAGAAAAGTGGAAGAAGATGGATGGATGAACATGCACAATCTAATGCAAGCAGACATATTTTGGGTCACAGACCTGGAGATAGGTTGATTGGCAACACTAAATTGGCCCTAGTGTGTGAATGTGAGTGTGAATGTTGTCTGTCTATCTGTGTTGGCCCTGCAATGAGGTGGCGAATGCAGCTGGGATAGGCTCCAGCACCCCCCGGGACCCCGAAAGGGACAAGCAGTAGAAAATGGATGGATGGAGTTGAACATATGTCAGCATGTGGCCCCACTTTTAATTCTCTTTTTCAAACGACTATTGCAAACGCTTATTTTGACTTAGTAAGTCATTATTTTGACTTAGTAAATTACTAAGTCGAAATATTGACTTACTAAGTCATAATAATGACATACTTAGTATCTCAGGTAACTAGGACTGTTTTGTTTTTGCTTTACGGAAAAAATATCGAGATATATAACGTATATCGGCATTCAGCAAATGGAGCGGAAAACACAACCAAAAATTGTAGGCTTCTTCACGCGACGAAGTCGGCCTACTTCACCGCAGTATGTAGTCTATTGCCCACCCAGGCTGTGGTGGCAGCGACGAGGTGGAGACGTGATGGCGACAGGCCGAGTTACACCGATCCTTACAATGCAGTTTTTGCAGACAAGCAAAATAAAGGGACAATTTTGAAAGGGGAAAAAAAAAAAAATCCTTAAAGGGGAACATTATCACCAGACCTATGTAAGCGTCAATATATACCTTGATGTTGCAGAAAAAAGACCTTTTTTTTTTTTAACCGATTTCCGAACTCTAAATGGGTGAATTTTGGCGAATTAAACGCCTTTCTAATATTCGCTCTCGGAGCGATGACGTCACAACGGGAAGCAATCCGCCATTTTCTCAAACACCGAGTCAAATCAGCTCTGTTATTTTCCGTTTTTTTCGACTGTTTTCCGTACCTTGGAGACATCATGCCTCGTCGGTGTGTTGTCGGAGGGTGTAACAACACGAACAGGGACGGATTCAAGTTGCACCAGTGGCCCAAAGATGCAAAAGTGGCAAGAAATTGGACGTTTGTTCCGCACACTTTACCGACGAAAGCTATGCTACGACAGAGATGGCAAGAATGTGTGGATATCCTGCGACACTCAAAGCAGATGCATTTCCAACGATAAAGTCAGAGAAATCTGCCGCCAGACCCCCATTGAATCTGCCGGAGTGTGTGAGCAATTCAGGGACAAAGGCCCTCGGTAGCACGGCAAGCAATGGCGGCAGTTTGTTCTCGCAGACGAGCGAGCTAAACCCCCTGGATGTCTTGGCTCACATCGTCCCGAAGATGATCAAGAGAAGAATATCGACCCTAGCTTCCCTGGCCTGCTGACATGAGGGTATGTCTACAGAATATATTAATTGATGAAAACTGGGCTGTCTGCACTCTCAAAGTGCATGTTGTTGCCAAATGTGGCGGCATGGCGTAGTGGGTAGAGCAACCGTGCCGGAAACCTGAGGGTTGCAGGTTCGCTCCCCGCCTCTTACCATCCAAAAATCGCTGCCGTTGTGTCCTTGGGCGGGACACTTCACCCTTTGCCCCCGGTGCCACTCACACCGGTGAATTGAATGATGAATGATAGGTGGTGGTCGGAGGGGCCGTTGGCGCAAATTGCAGCCACGCTTCCGTCAGTCTACCCCAGGGCAGCTGTGGCTATGAAAGTAGCTTACCACCACCAGGTGTGAACGAATGATGGGTTCTACATGTAAAGCGACTTTGGGTACTTAGAAAAGCGCTATATAAATCAAAGTTATTATTATTATTATTAAATGTATTTCATATGCTGTAAACCTAGTTCATAGTTGTTAGTTTCCTTTAATGCCAAACAAACACATACCAATCGTTGGTTAGAATCCTCGCTTTCTCCCGTGTCGCTGGCTGTCGTGTCGTTTTCGTCGGTTTCGCTTGCATACGGTTCAAACCGATATGGCTCAATAGCTTCAGTTTCTTCTTCAATTTCGTTTTCGCTACCTGCCTCCACACTACAACCATCCGTTTCAATACATGCGTAATCTGTTGAATCGCTTAAGCCGCTGAAATCCGAGTCTGAATCCGAGCTAATGTCGCTATAGCTTGCCGTTCTAACCGCCATGTTTGTTTGTGTTGGCATCACTATGTGACGTCACAGGAAAATGGACGGGTGTATATAACGATGGTTAAAATCAGGCACTTTGAAGCTTTTTTTTAGGGATATTGCGTGATGGGTAAAATTTTGAAAAAAACTTTGAAAAATAAAATAAGCCACTGGGAACTGATTTTTAATGGTTTTAACCCTTCTGAAATTGTGATAATGTTCCCCTTTTTAACAACTTTTTGGTGAGAGAGTACAACTACCGAGAGCAGCTGAAACGTGTTCATTTAATGTCTCTAACGCGCTATACTCTAAACAAGTCATCAGTTCATTTTTAAAATAGTCGGCAGTTTAGTAAAGCAACAGGTGTGACTGTGTGTTTCACACGTCACAGTCCGACAGTGCTCCAGTATACGCCCATTCAAAGACTGCATTGTACAAACCCCGTTTCCATATGAGTTGGGAAGTTGTGTTAGATGTAAATATAAACGGAATACAATGATTTGCAAATCATTTTCAACCCATATTCAATTGAATATGCTACAAAGACAACATATTTGATGTTCAAACTGATAAACTTTTTTTTTTTTTTTTGCAAATAATCATTAACTTTAGAATTTGATGCCAGCAACACGTGACAAAGAAGTTGGGAAAGGTGGCAATAAATACTGATAAAGTTGAGGAATGCTCATCAAACACTTATTTGGAACATCCCACAGGTGAACAGGCAAATTGGGAACAGGTGGGTGCCATGATTGGGTATAAAAGTAGATTCCATGAAATGCTCAGTCATTCACAAACAAGGATGGGGCGAGGGTCACCACTTTGTCAACAAATGCGTGGGCAAATTGTTGAACAGTTTAAGAAAAACCTTTCTCAACCAGCTATTGCAAGGAATTTAGGGATTTCACCATCTACGGTCCGTAATATCATCAAAGGGTTCAGAGAATCTGGAGAAATCACTGCACGTAAGCAGCTAAGCCCGTGACCTTCGATCCCTCAGGCTGTACTGCATCAACAAGCGACATCAGTGTGTAAAGGATATCACCACATGGGCTCAGGAACACTTCAGAAACCCACTGTCAGTAACTGCAGTTGGTCGCTAAATCTGTAAGTGTAAGTTAAAACTCTCCTATGCAAGGCGAAAACCGTTTATCAACAACACCCAGAAACGCCGTCGGCTTCGCTGGGCCTGAGCTCATATAAGATGGACTGATACAAAGTGGAAAAGTGTTCTGTGGTCTGACGAGTCCACATTTCAAATTGTTTTTGGAAACTGTGGACGTCGTGTCCTCCGGACCAAAGAGGAAAAGAACGATCCGGATTGTTATAGGCGCAAAGTTGAAAAGCCAGCATCTGTGAGGGTATAGGGGTGTATTAGTGCCCAAGACATGGGTAACTTACACATCTGTGAAGGCGCCATTAATGCTGAAAGGTACATACAGGTTTTGGAGCAACATATGTTGCCATCCAAGCAACGTTACCATGGACGCCCCTGCTTATTTCAGCAAGACAATGCCAAGCCACGTGTTACATCAACGTGGCTTCATAGTAAAAGAGTGCGGGTACTAGACTGGCCTGCCTGTAGTCCAGACCTGTCTCCCATTGAAAATGTGTGGCGCATTATGAAGCCTAAAATACCACAACGGAGACCCCCGGACTGTTGAACAACTTAAGCTGTACATCAAGCAAGAATGGGAAAGAATTCCACCTGAGAAGCTTAAAAAATGTGTCTCCTCAGTTCCCAATCGTTTATTGAGTGTTGTTAAAAGGAAAGGCCATGTAACACAGTGGTGAACATGCCCTTTCCCAACTACTTTGGCACGTGTTGCAGCCATGATATTCTAAGGTAATTATTATTTGCAAAAAAAAAAAAAAAGTTTATGAGTTTGAACATCAAATATCTTGTCTTTGTAGTGCATTCAACTGAATAGAAAGATTTGCAAATCATTGTATTCCGTTTATATTTACATCTAACACATATGGAAACGGGGTTTGTATTCAAGTTCTACTCAGTAATTAATAATTACGCCATGGCATCAACAAAGATTCCAGCCAGGGTAACATCAGCATGATCTGAACAATGTTAATGTTCCACATTGTTGCTTTAAACACGTGTGACACTCCTCACAATAACACTTAACCAACTTAACTAGCACCTGAAGCAGGTCAGCGCATTAGTGAGCATTTCCTCCTCGAAGCGCCTCAGCCGACAACAAGGCAGGACGTGAGCGGACACCGGATGCTAGTGCACATGTAAATAATTGATCACTGCTTCCAATCTCTATAAAAGCTTCCGGTCATTGAGGGTGGGCACAAATGGAAAATGCAAATGGTCTCATTAAAAAAAAAAAAAAAAAAAAAAAAGTCATGCAGCACAGTCATGGCTACAACTTCCAATGACACGCCGCTTTTTGGTTGGCATTCTGTTTATCTGTGTGCGCCGTATAGTGGGACATAGGAAGTGTAAAAAAAAAAAAAAAAGGACAGGAAATGATTACTGGATGCCTGCTCCGAGTCTGATAGACAGCCTTCTAAAAATACACAACACTCCTCCATGTACCTTGTTGTGCTCGTATTTGTAAGGGATCTTGAGCGTCTCCGAGGCCTTAATCATGGCCTGCATGGCGGTGAAGATGTTCTGGTACACCAGCTTGGTGAAGCCTCGCTTGTCCTCGTCGGTGTAGCCGGTGCCGTGGATGATCCTCATCTGTTTGATAAAAGTGCTCTTGCCGCTTTCGCCCGTGCCTGTCAAAACAAATCCCATCTGTTAAAGAAACCCTTTCACTGCAAATACAAAAAACAAGAAAAAAAAAATAATACAAAAATTAGGGGTACCGTATTTTTCGGACTAGTTTTTTCAAATTAGCCACCCTTTGCTCTGATTACTGTTTTGCACACTCTTGGCATTCTCTCGATGAGCTTCAAGACGTAATTCAATTCCACATACAGATATACTGAAGGTCTTAAGTTTTGTACGTGCGTACAAATGTTTTAAATGACATTTTTCTATAAGATTATATTTCTCCTCTTTTTTCTTTTTTTTTTTTAGAAGAATTGTTGTATATTCTTGGGTAGCAGATTAGTTTGCTTTGTGT
Organism: Nerophis lumbriciformis; assembly: GCF_033978685.3. NCBI lineage: Eukaryota > Metazoa > Chordata > Actinopteri > Syngnathiformes > Syngnathidae > Nerophis > Nerophis lumbriciformis. Next base: position 9,963,697 of record NC_084550.2, read on the forward strand.
ATAATTTCAGCTGTTTGTAATGTGAAAACCAGTTTTCTTTTAAGTTATACAGATGTTTATCATTTTTATGGAGGAATGTACTTAGTCATAGTAATGGCACCCAATGTTATTATTTACTGTATTTTGCAGACTATAAGTCGCAGTTTTTTTCATAGTTTGGCCGGGGGTGCGACTTATACTCAGGAGCGACTTATGTGTGAAATTATTAACACATTAGCGTAAAATATCAAATAATGTTATTTATCTCATTCACGTAAGAGACTAGACGTATAAGATTTCATGGGATTTAGCGATTAGGAGTGACAGATTGTTTGGTAAACGTATAGCATGTTCTATATGTTATAGTTATTTGAATGACTCTTACCATAATATGTTACGTTAACATACCAGTTGGTTATTTATGCCTCATATAACGTACACTTATTCAGCCTGTTGTTCACTATTCTTTATTTATTTTAAATTGCCTTTCAAATGTCTATTCTTGGTGTTGGCTTTTATCAAATAAATTTCCCCCAAAAATGCGACTTATACTCCAGTGCGACTTATATATGTTTTTTCTAGAGATGTCCGATAATGCCGATATTATCGGTTGATAAATGCGTTAAATTGTAACATCGGAAATTATCGGTATCGGTTTTTTTTTTTCCATCGGTATCGTTTTTTTTTAGTTTTTTTTTTATTAAATCAACATAAAAAACACAAGATACACTTACAATTAGTGCACTAACCCAAAAAACCTCCCTAATTCACACAAAAGGGTTGTTTCTTTCTGTTATTAATATTCTGGTTCCTACATTATATATCAATATATATCAATACAGTCTGCAAGGGATACAGTCCGTAAGCACACATGATTGTGCGTGCTGCTGGTCCACTAATAGTACTAACCTTTAACAGTTAATTTTACTCATTTTCATTAATTACTAGTTTCTATGGAACAGTTTTTATATTGTTTTACTTTCTTTTTTATTCAAGAAAATGTTTTTAATTTATCTTATTTTATGTATTTTTTTTTTTAAAGTACCTTATCTTCACCATACCTGGTTGTCCAAATTAGGCATTATAATGTGTTAATTCAACGACTGCATATATCGGTTGATATCGGTATCGGTAATTAAAGAGTTGGACAATATCGGAATATCGGACATCCCTAGTTTATTCCTTTCTTTATTATGCATTTTCGGCCGGTGCGACTTATACTCCGGAGCGACTTATACTCCGAAAAATACGGTATTTTATTTGAACTAAGCAAAATTATGTGCCAATAGAACAAGAAAATTCGGCTTGTCGAGACTTTCCAAAACAAGTAAAATTAGCTAACCTCAATGAACCTAAAAATACCTTAAAATAAGTATATTCTCACTAACAAGTGCACTTTTCTTGGTAGAAAAAAAAAGGAGACCTTTTTGCTCAATATGTTGAAAAATATTCTTAAATTAAGTAAATGCTGGTGCCATTATCTTGACATAATGATATGCGCTCGGCATCATGATTTGTTTTTTTTGTTTGAAGTAAGAAATTGTTACTTTAAAAAAGTAGTTTTATACTTCTGAGTGTTGATGACACAGCTTTGCAACAGTTGATATTCTAGTTTCAAGCATGTTTTACTCAATATAGGTCATCAAATCTCAGCAACAAGCTGTAGTATCTTACTGAGATCATTTAGGACCAAAACCCTTAAAACAAGTAAAACACTCTAACATAAAATCTGCTTAGTGAGAAGAATTATCTTATCAGACAGAAAATAAGCAAATATCACCCTTATTTGAGATATTTAATCTTACTTAGATTTCAGTTTTTGCAGTGTTGTGTTGTAGGTGCCACCACAGAACAACGTCTCCGCACCCTTAAGCATTGACAGAAACTATCTGGAGCTAGTAGTAGTTTCTCTTTGGTTCAGTGAGAATGTTGGCAGGCCAACACAACAGACCGACTCGACCCCGTCGCCAACTCTTGAATGATTTTGGCAGTGAGGAGCGAGAGAATGCGAACGTGTGTGCATGCTCTGCGTGTCGGCGGCCAACATAGCGCGATGCATTCCAGTGTAGATGCTCTGCTACAGTCTGGAACTTTACTTGCAACATATAATTTCAAGCCTATTTTGGCCAAATTAGCCTGCTCAGTGAGGGGAGCAGTCCCACAGAGGAGCCGTTGAGACGAGAATATCCATTTCATCCCTCATTCATATGTATTTCACATGGTTTTATGCATGTAAAACTATTACCGTATTTTTCGGACTATAAGTCGCAGTTTTTTTTCATAGTTTGGCCGGGCTCCAGTGCGATTTATATATGTTTTTTTCCTTCTTTATTATGCATTTTTGGCAGGTGCGACTTATACTCCGGTGCGACTTATACTCCGAAAAATACGGTAATTCTTTATAAAAATGTGTTTTTGTGTTCATAAATTTTGAGTGTCTGGAACGACCCCGAAGGGAATAAGCGGTAGAAAATGGATGGATGGATGGAACAGAATATGTTTTATTTATTAGTAGGGGTGTAACGGTACGTGTATTTGTATTGAACCGTTTCGGTACGAGGGTTCCGGTTCGGTTCGGAGGTGTACCGAACGAGTTTCCACACGGACATATTAAGTAGCGTAACGCACGTTGTGTAAACAATGCACACCGAGGCACAACACACGGCATCCTAGCAGCTAACGGGCTACGATAGACTGACCATACGTCCTCTTTCACCGAACATGTCCTCTTTTGCGGAGCTGTCAGGGTGGAGTTTCTTAAATGCCTCAAATGTCCGGCATTTTGAGTTAGGGTTGCGTGTATTTTCAATGTACGTTCAGGGTTAAGAAGGGGTTGAAAACAAAACAAATTGTGCACAGCAGCAGCATTGGTGAGGGAGGGGCAGAGACAGAGAGAGAGAGAGAGTTATGATAAACACGCATGTGTCGCCAGGTTCTGTTTTTTATCCATAGATTTATCAGATTTAATTTTTTATTATCTATAGCAGGGGTGTCAAAAGTGTGCCCACATTTGCAGCCCACAGATAATGTTTTAAAGGCCCACGGCATATTCTAAAAATACTATTAAAATCAACAAAAACATAACAAAAGTGAAATAAAAAAGCTTAAAGGTTAAATGTAATTTAGAAAAAGTTGCAATTTTTACTAATAAAACAAAGCTGTTTTTTTTTTCTTTCAAACTGTCATTGCTCAAAACATAATATTGAATCAAAATCAATGTTATTATGAATTATTGACCTATCCAAGGTTCCCATTACTTCACATCAAATATCCATCCATCCATCCATTTCCTACCGCTTATTCCCTTTGGGGTCGCGGGGGTCGCTGGAGCCTATCTCAGCTACAATCGGGCGGAAGGCGGTGTACACCCTGGACAAGTCGCCACCTCATTGCAGGGCCAACACAGATAGACAGAGAACATTCACACTCACATTCACACACTAATAATAATATTGAATCAAAATCAATGTTATTATGAATTATTGACCTATCCAAGGTTCCCATTACTTCACATCAAATATTCCACTAAGAAAAATATTTTTAGTGGAAGATTTTGCAAATTCGGTAAATAAATAACCCAAAAATGTATATTTTGTTGTTTTTTTACTGTACCGAAAATGAACCGAACCGTGACCTCTAGGGATGTGCCGAACCGATATTTGGATCGGATCGGCCGCCGATATTTGCAAAAAAATGTGTATCGGCAAGGCATGGGAAAATGCCGATCCAGATCCAGTTAAAAAAAAAACCTCCGCTCCGTATTTTCCAACGCACCGATTTAAATAATACATTCTACTTTTCTCCTGCTCCATAATTTCCATTCCGCATTTTCCAGCACACCTTCAACACATCCACAAGTCTGTGGATTCTGACGCAGTTGCTTTTAGCTGCTGGCATTACACGACAGGCTCTTCTCACTCTTTTCTGTGTCTCCCTCTCACAGACAGCAAGCGCACCTTCTTACACACGTCACATACTGTCACGTCATACGTCACATACTGTCACGTCATACGTCACATACGTATACGTCCTCTCCGAGCAGAGAGGTAGCAGCATGGCTAACGTTAGCTGTGATGCTAGCGCAGCCGTGTGACCAACGTTCTCTCTAAGGTGCGCGCTTGTGCAATTGCGCACTGTTTAAAAGTCCTCTGCGCATAGCATTTATATGCCACGCACAAAATCAAATAAAAAAATAAGCGCATAACAATTTTCGACACACGGACACGACAGAGAAAACAGTTTTCGTCATCATTGTTCAAATATTATAACGTCTGTCGAGACGCTTATCTCCATTCGGTGCCACACGTCCACACCATCAAAATGCCGAGGCAAAAATTTCCACATCAACACCGTATGAAAACATTAGTGATTTTTTTAGTTGTGATTTCCTTCTCTGCATGAAAGTTTAAAAGTAGCATATATTAATGCAGTATGAAGGAGAATGTTTTAATGTAGACATGCAAGCCTTGAAAGAAAATATTGAAAATCAAGACTACATTTCCTGCAAATGGATGCATTTCTACCCTATATTTTAACTTTAGATTTATTCTCATATCAAACTCTTTTGGCTGTCTTTTTGACACTTACATCCGGCGCCCCCCTCCACACCCTGGATTATAAATAATGTAAATAATTCAATGTGATTATCTTGTGTGATGACTGTATTATGATGATAGTATATATCTGATAGTATATATCTGTATCATGAATCAATTTAAGTGGACCCCGACTTAAACAAGTTGAAAAACTTATTCGGGTGTTACCATTTAGTGGTCAATTGTACGGAATATGTACTTCACTGTGCAACCTACTAATAAAAGTCTCAATCAATCAATCAAAACACATAGAATCATCATACTGCTGTGATTATATGCATCAAGTGTTCATTCAAGGCTAAGGCAAAATATCGAGATATATATCGTGTATCGCAATATGGCCTTAAAATATCGCAATATTAAAAAAAGGCCATATCGCCCAGCCCTAGTTTCAATGATGCCATTTCTGTTTTTCATGTATAATTTTGTCTATTTTGTGTTTATCCTTGAATAAACAGGTCAGTTTCTTGTTACCAACCATTGTGTATTATTCAAACTCACCTAATTCAGCTGGCTAGTTGTTATCAAGAGTACTAAAACCCTTTTCAACATGATTCTGACAACTAAGTAGGCTAAATAACTTTAAACTTTAATACATGCTCGGACAAGCCATTATCGGTCAGTATCGGTCAGTATCGGTATCGGATCGGAAGTGCAAAAAGAATATCGGTATCGGATCGGAAGTGCAAAAACCTGGATTGGGACATCCCTAGTGACCTCTAAACCGAGGTACGTACCGAACCGAAATTTTTGTGTACCGTTACACCCCTATTTATTAGGCATTAAGCTGGAAAAGCATCCTGTTAGTTGTTAATAGGCAGTTGAAAGTGCGGCATCAATAGTTAAGAATGGGACACAATATTGATATCTTCTTGCAATACAGTAATGATTAACTAGCACCTCGTATTGACATTTATAGTCACAGTGTAAAAAAATAGGTGGCCGCTATCTCCTGCGGTCTTCCACAACTGCCTATAAGCACACATATAATTATCCTTTACATTCACTTCGATGGCAAGCTGTGGAGGACCCCACCTGCTGTTGCACAATAGTTGATGCCTTTCACCGCGCACCCTAAGAATAGACGTTCTCATTTTTGAAAATACAACTTAGAAGGAGCTGTTTGCCACTTTCTCACCACTGATGTGCCGTCAGGGCCAGCAAGGCCTTCTCTTCTGGCCTAACATAACCAGAAATCATGATCAGAATTAAAGATAAAAGTCATTTTTAATTTACTTTCCCAAAATATCTAAAAGTATTCATATTCTCTTCATGTCATATTATGCTCCTTCCAGTGCTGTTGGTTTTAGGTTATAGTTTGTATCCAATCCATACTTGCCAACCCTCCCGAATTTTCCGGGAGACTCCCGAAATTCAGCGCCTCTCCCGAAAACCTCCCGGGACAAATATTCTCCCGAAAATCTCCCGGTTTTCAGCCGGAGCTGGAAGCCACGCCCCCTCCAGCTCCATGCGGACCTGAGTGAGGACAGCCTTTTTTCATGACGGGAGGACAACAGGGTGACAAGAACTAAATCATCCAGACTAGAGATAAATTGTATTATTATGTTTATCTTACCTAAAAATAAATATATTTATTAATTAAAAATAAATAAACTAAATAAATTTTTACTATATTTTGCTAAAAACATCAAAATTAATTGTATTTTCCTTTGTATTTTTTCCTGACTCCTTATTACATCCAGCCATAGAATTATACATTAAAATAAACATATTTGAAATAATTGATTTTAAATTATCATAATGATTCATTTAAAATGACCATATTTAATTATTAAAATAATTGCTTGTTTATCAACAACTTTAGCATTTTATTCATTACATTTTGAAACTCTCAGAAGCCAAGTTATGTTATATTCCTTAAGATTTATTTATGCAAGTTTGAAGTATCAATTATCCAAACACAGTTTTGTTTGCATATTTTCAGGATGTATATATATATGTATATATATATATATATATATATATATATATATATATATATATATATATATATATATATATATATATATATATATATATATATATATATAAAAAATACTTGACTTGGTGAATTCTAGCTGTCAATATATACTCCTCCCCTCTTAACCACGCCCCGCCCCACCCCCGACCACGGCCCCACCCCCCACCTCCCGAAATCGGAGGTCTCAAGGTTGGCAAGTATGATCCAATCAGAATTCAGCTAACTTATGTTGCCATGCTATACGAAATCTGCCGGGAGCCTTCAGAATCAACAATGCAATGGGGTGTTTATTGTAGCTTCCCGGAAGAGTTAGTGCTGCAAGGGCTTCTGGGTATTTGTTCTGTTGTGTTACGGTGCGGATGTTCTCCCGAAATGTGTTGTCATTCTTGTTTGGTGTGGGTCCACAGTGTGGCGCATATTTGTAACAGTGTTAGAGTTGTTTATACGGCCACCCTCAGTGTGACCTGTATGGCTTTTGACCAAGTATGCATGCATTCGCTTGTGTGTGTGTGGAAAGCCGTAGATATTATGTGACTGGGCCGGCACGCAATGGCAGTGCCTTTAAGGTTTATTGGCGCTCTGTACTTCTCCCTACGTCCGTGTACACAGCGGCGTTTTAAAAAGTCATACATTTTACTTTTTGAAACCGATACCGATCATTTTCGATATTACATTTTAAAGCATTTATCAGCCATCTCTAAATACAATGAATGTTCATTTGGCATCGTCTCCGAAGTATACACGAGCCAGCAGGAAGTTGTTTTTTTTTTGCATTCTCCTTTGTGACTTTGCAACACCACCCTACTCCTGCCCTTCAACACGTGCTTGGGGCGTTCACTCTAAACTTCAATTACGACCATATACTACTTTGTACCAATCAGAAAAGGGGAGTATTACAGTAGAATATTTGCAGCATTGTGAGCTCGACCATGTGACATCTTTACTGCTTCCTCGCACGATTACAACCAAGTCGTGCTGAACTTTGCTCCATCGAAACCTTTCGTGTTGCGCACATAAAACACAGACGGGCCTCGAAATGGTGATGTAATACTTTTGAGACAATGTGCAGATGTTTTCTATTCTGCTGGTCATGGAGCATATTCCAGCTGACTTCGGGCGGAAGGCAGTCACCTGTCAATCATAGGACTGGGACCTCCAAACAATTTGGTCGTCTTTGTTTTGTTTGTGAATTCTGAACACAATTCAACGGCTGTGGTTGGCTTTATAACATGCACCCATAAAGAGAGAATTGTTCTGCATTAAAGCCGATTAGAAGGCAACAATGGCACTATTGTTCATCCATGATTTTCTTGTTTTTTTTACAGTGGAAGTCACTGCAAGTTTGCAGGAGGAGGAATTCATTCCAGTACTATGTACTAACCGGGGTTAGAAGCCTTTCTAAAAAGTCCCCTCTAGAGACCAAATCTCCACATGCCGCTGTCTGAGAGTTATGTGGGTGAAATTCTCTCACGGCCTCCTCGCACACACACTGTATGCCTGCTTCACCACCTTCAACCTTTTTATTCTCCAAGGATCTGAGAAAGGAATGGCAAAAGGATCCAGAAGCGAGAGAGACAGCTGACTGGCACTCACTTGTGTGATCATCACATCTAATGAGCTTCTTGCTTCGCAATTTAATTGGCGACGAGATGACAGCGGTGAGTAAATCACTTGTTTTTGGAAGGAAAATAATTACCGTATTTTTCGGACTATAAGTCGCAGTTTTTTTTCATAGTTTGGCCGGGCTCCAGTGCGACTTATATATGTTTTTTTCCTTTTTTATTATGCATTTTCTGCGGGTGCGACTTATACTCCGGTGCGACTTATACTCCGAAAAATACAGTATATTGAATGACTACCGTATTTGCCGGACTATAAGCCGCTACTTTTTTTCCCCAAAGCTTTGAACTGTGCGGCTTATACAAAGGTGCAGCTAATATATGGATTTTTCTTTGCTAAAGGCTAAATTATGGAATGGATTAAACAAATACATCAGACATGGTACTAAAATAGGGGTGTAACGGTACGTGTATTTGTATTAAATCATTTCGGTACGGGGCTGTACCGAACGAGTTTCCACACGGACATATTAAGTAGCGTAACGCACGTTGTGTAAACAATGCACACCGAGGCACAACACACGGCATGCTAGCAGCTAACGGGCTACGATAGACTGACCATACGTCCTCTTTTCACCGGACATGTCCTGTTTTGCGGAGTTTCTTAAATGCCTTAAATGTCCGGCATTTTGAGTTAGGATTGCGTGTATTTTCAATGTACGTTCAGGGTTAAGAAGGGGTTAAAAACAAAACAAATTGTGCACAGCAGCAGCATTGGTGAGGGAGGGGCAGAGACAGAGAGACAGAGAGAGAGAGAGAGTTACGATAAACGCGCATGCGTCGCCAGGCTCTGCTTTTTATCCATAGATTTATCACATTTAATTTTTTATTATCTATACCAGGGGTGTCAAAAGTGTGCCCACATTTGCAGCCCACAGCTAATGTTTTAAAGGCCCACGGCACATTCTAAAAATACTATTACAATAAACAAAAACATAACAAAAATGAAATAAAAAAGCTTAAAGGTTAAATGTAATTTAGAAAAAGTTGCAATGTTGACTAATAAAACAAAGCTGTTTTTTTTTTCTTTCAAACTGTCATTGCTCAAAACATATTGAATCAAAATGTTATTATGAATTATTGACCTATCCAAGGTTCCCATTACTTCACATCAAATATTCCACTAAGAAAAATAATTTTGGTGGAAGATTTTGCAAATTTGGTAAATAAATAACCCAAAAATGTATATTTTGTGGTTTTCTTACTGCACCGAAAATGAACCGAACCGTGACCTCTAAACCGAGGTACGTACCGAACCAAAATTTTTGTGTACCGTTACACCCTTATACTAAAATGATACCATTGAAGAAACTGTTCAAATGGTTTACAAAGTACAAGGAAGAAGAATCCTGATATACATCTTGAACCTTATTAAAAAAAAAAGAAAATCTTATTCATCTCATAAAAAGGATGAAACAAACCTTTTCTGTTTTGTTTGATCAGCCGTTTTACTGCCGTGTTACACGCACCTTTTGGAAACAATTAAGGTATGTAAATAAACATTTGCTAAATCTTTCTATGTAAATAGCTCATTTCACTATGTACCGGTATGTATATCTGCGGCTTATAGTTCGCTCTAAAATTTTGGAGTGCGGCTTATAGTCCGAAAAATACGGTAATCATTTCTCAAGATAAGTTTAAAAGACTTAATACCAGGCTACTGGACATAGAAGTAGGAAGTTGACGGAAATATAAATGAAAAGGCTGAAAAGCAAGTGAAAAACATGGCATGGTCAATAACCAACAATACAGTGAACCAACAAACCACCACCATCATGCTTAAAACATCAAAGTTCGCAAGACTTCAGCTCAATTTGGTGTGTTTTTGTAATTCTACCACAGAGGACGAGAGTAGGGATGTCCGGCCGATAAATGCTTTAAAATGTAATATCGGAAATTATCGGTATTGGTTTCAAAATGATCAGTATCGGTTTCAAAAAGTAAAATTCATGACTTTTTAAAACGCCGCTGTGTACACGGACGTAGGGAGAAGTACAGAGCACCAATAAACCTTAAAGGCACATCCTTTGCGTGCCGGCCCAATCACATAATATCTACGGCTTTTCACACACACAAGGGAATGCAAACATACTTGGTCAACAGCCATACAGGTCGCACTGAGGGTGGCCGAATAAACAACGTTAACACTGTTACAAATATGCGCCACACTGTGAACCCACACCAAACAAGAATGACAAACACATTTCGGGAGAACATCCGCACCGTAACACAACATAAACACAACAGAACAAATACCCAGAACCCCTTTGCAGCACTAACTCTTCCGGGACGCTACAATATACACACCCGCTAATTTTCTTTCCATAACTTGAGTTGATTTATTTTGGAAAACCTGGTTACATTGTCTAATGCATCCAGCGAGGCATCACAACAAAATGAGGCATAATAATGTGTTAATTCCACGACTGTATATATCGGCATCGGTTGATATCGGAATCTGTAATTAAGAGTTAGACAATATCGGCAAAAAAGCCATTATCGGACATCTCTAGACAAGAGGGATGAAAACAATAGAACCAGAAATATAACTTCTTTAATTTAGTTTTAGAATACAGTTGTTTATTAACTTTTACACTTGTACTGTATGACCCCTAAGTACGTTAAAAAGTTACTTAAACATTGCGTGTAGTAAATACAAGGTTTTATCACGTTGGAAGTTTGAACTTAAAAATTTAAAAAACCCTTTCGCCTGGGAAGTTTTGTGTTCAAATCAGATACATTTGAAAGTAACGTTTTTTTCGGACTATAAGTCGCAGTTTTTTTTTCATAGTTTGGCCGGGGGTGCGACTTACACTCAGGAGCGACTTATGTGTGAAATTATTAACACATTACCGTAAAATATCAAATAATATTATTTATCTCATTCACGTAAGAGACTAGACGTATAAGATTTCATGGGATTTAGCGATTAGGAGTGACAGATTGTTTGGTAAACGTATAGCATGTTCTATATGTTATAGTTATTTGAATGACTCTTACCATAATATGTTACGTTAACATACCAGTTGGTTATTTATGCCTCATATAACGTACACTTATTCAGCCTGTTGTTCACTATTCTTTATTTATTTTAAATTGCCTTTCAAATGTCTATTCTTGGTGTTGGGTTTAAAGGGGAACATTATCACCAGACCTATGTAAGCGTCAATATATACCTTGATGTTGCAGAAAAAAGACCTTTTTTTTTTTAACCGATTTCCGGTAAATGGGTGAATTTTGGCGAATTAAACGCCTTTCTAATATTCGCTCTCGGAGCGATGACGTCACAACGTGACGTCACATCGGGAAGCAATCCGCCATTTTCTCAAACACTGAGTCAAATCAGCTCCGTTATTTTCCGTTTTTTCGACTGTTTTCCGTACCTTGGAGACATCATGCCTCGTCGGTGTGTTGTCGGAGGGTGTAACAACACGAACAGGGACGGATTCAAGTTGCACCAGTGGCCCAAAGATGCGAAAGTGGCAAGAAATTGGACGTTTGTTCCGCACACTTTACCGACGAAAGCTATGCTACGACAGAGATGGCAAGAATGTGTGGATATCCTGCGACACTCAAAGCAGATGCATTTCCAACGATAAAGTCAAAGAAATCTGCCGCCAGACCCCCATTGAATCTGCCGGAGTGTGTGAGCAATTCAGGGACAAAGGCCCTCGGTAGCACGGCAAGCAATGGCGGCAGTTTGTTCCCGCAGACGAGCGAGCTAAACCCCCTGGATGTCTTGGCTCACACCGTCCCTTATGCCACCGAAGATGATCAAGAGAAGAATATCGATCCTAGCTTCCCTGGCCTGCTGACATCAACTCCAAAACTGGACAGATCAGCTTTCAGGAAAAGAGCGCGGATGAGGGTATGTCTACAGAATATATTAATTGATGAAAATTGGGCTGTCTGCACTCTCAAAGTGCATGTTGTTGCCAAATGTATTTCATATGCTGTAAACCTAGTTCATAGTTGTTAGTTTCCTTTAATGCCAAACAAACACATACCAATCGTTGGTTAGAAGGCGATCGCCGAATTCGTCCTCGCTTTCGTCGGTTTCGCTTGCATACGGTTCAAACCGATATGGCTCAATAGCTTCAATTTCCCCCAAAAATGCGACTTATACTCCAGTGTGACTTATATATGTTTTTCCCCTTCTTTATTATGCATTTTCGGCCGGTGCGACTTATACTCCGGAGCGACTTATACTCCGAAAAATACGGTAAACATTGGGTGTAGTAAATAAAAAGGTGTTATCACGTTGGGAGTTTGAACTTAAAAATTTCAAAAACACTTTCGTCTGAGAAGTTTTGTGTTGAAATCAGATACATTTGAAAGTAGGCCTGGCCGATGTATTGTCCCAGAAATGATTGCCGTTAAACAACATTATTGTTAGCATAATCTTCAGACTCGAATAAGCACTTACAATTTGAAATTGGAAGGTCAATTACTTATTTAAGATCATTATAAGTTAAAAAAAAAGTAATATATTCTAAATCTTAAAAATTGCGCTTCGACAAATATTAAACATCTTTAAGTGCAGTTTTCCCCCAGTTGGAAAAACTATGTGACTCATTGAAAAGACGATTCACTTAGTTAATTAGGGCCCGCATGGCCCATTGCAAAAGGACTCCCGAAGGGAGTCCTTATGCAATGGGACATAAGGACCTATTGAATTTGTAAGGTTTTATTCTTTATTATTATTATTCTTCCGCAACTTTGCGCTGTAATTTGACCCCCTTAACATACTTCAAAACTCACCAAATTTTACACACACATCAGTAATATACGGCAAAACTTTTTATCAAAAAACCAAACCTCAAAACTCAAAATTGCGCTCTAGCGCCTCCTACGAAAAAAAAAAACTAGACTGCCTGTAACTCCCACTAGGAAGGTCGGAGAGACATGAAACAAAAACCTTTATGTAGGTGTGACTTAGACCTAGATTTCATAATAGTATATTCTCGGGCAAAAATCAACAGGAAGTTGGCAATTCCCCCTTCAAGACAAAAAAGTACTAAAAACAGTAATGTTTGCCTCTTTGAGCTGTATTTTGACCCCCTTAACATGCTTCAAAACTCACCAAACTGAACGCACACATCAGGACTGGCAAACATTGCGATCTAAAAAAAAAAACTAACCCCAAATCTCAAAATTGCGCTCTACTGCAATTTTTTAATAAAACGCAAAAAAAACTGCTCCTCGGAAGAAAAAAATGACAAAACTGCCTGTAACTCCCACTGGGAAGGTCGGAGAGACATGAAACTCACTTAGACCTACATTTCATAAATTGACAATCCCCAGCAAAAATCAACAGGAAGTTTGCTATTCCCCCTTCAAAACAAATTTTTTGGAAAAACCGGTCACCTTCCTTCAAAAACTATCTCCTCTGAGCGCGTTTGTCGTTTTGCCTTCAAACTAACACAGGAGAGAGATTGAACCCTTGTGATTACAATGACAGAAGTGCTTTTTTTCTAACTGCTCCGGTTTTGATTTTATGACCCTTCAAAGACCCGCTGCGCTGATGCTGCTGCGCTGCTGTTTTTTTAAGATGGCTGCTTAAAAGCAGGAAGCACCAACGTGCCCACACAATGCAGACAAGGTAGGTACACTAGACAAAAGTCTTAGGACACTTCAGACTAAAAGTAGACAAAAGTATTGGGACACTTATGACTATCACTGGACAAAAGTATTGGGACATTTAGGACTAGCACCTGCCAAATACGCGGGCCCGACCAATGCTGCTTGCAGCTTTAATTTATTTCTGCTATTGAACATACTCGGGTGCTGAGAGGGATGCAGAGTGAACAAACTTGCAGCCTCCTTTTGAAACGACAGACCAAAAAAAAAAACACACACACGGACATGGTAATTTATTGATGACAGCAAAGTTATACTTTGAAATCATTCTATTTATTTGATCAGCTAAGGCCTATTTGATCACATAACCGATTGTGTTCTTGTGAGGTTTCACTCCAGTCCCGGAGAGTAAATGCATCACTCCTCGCTTAGCGGCAAGCGTTAAGAGTGAACGAAGAAAGAATTGTACGTGATAAATGATAACCTTTTACGTAATGTTCCACTCCAGACCTGCGAGTGGCGATGTTGCACATTACAAAGTGATTAGAAGCTGCCAAAGCATTGAAGGGAGAGTACAGGTCTTCTGCAGTGGCTGAGCATATTTAGATCTGGATACTTTTTGCAATACCCAAAACAGACAATTTGTCAATAACTGAATGAGGTTGCCATCTACAGAATACATACTTGCCAACCCTCCCGGATTTTCCGGGAGACTCCCGAAATTCAGCGCCTCTCCCGAAAACCTCCCGGGACAAATTTTCTCCCGAAAATCTCCCGAAATTCAGGCGGAGCTGGAGGCCACGCCCCCTCCAGCTTCATGCGGACCTGAGTGACGTGTTGACAGCCTGTTCACACGTCCGCTTTCCCACAATATAAACAGCTAATGATGGAGGGCGAGTTCTTGGTTTCTTATGTGGGTTTATTGTTAGGCAGTTTCATTAACGTCCTCCCAACGCGGTAACAACACACAACAACAGCAGTCAAGTTTTCGTCTACCGTAAAGCAGTTCGTCTGCCGTAAACAGCAATGTTGTGACACTTTTAAACAGGACAATACTGCCATCTACTGTACATGCATATGTGACCCACCCATAATGTGTCACATTTTTGTGTTGATTTATTTATTTTATTTTGTGGTTTGAATTCGTTTTTGGAGCTGTCATTACACATTTATCAGTATTCACATTGGTCAGTAGGGGGCAGTAGGGCGTTTCTTCCCAATTGAATGCTATCACCTGCAGACCGGAAGTGTCTTGTCATTCTGATGAGCGCGACCAGTCTGTGAACAATTGAAATGTCCTGTGTGCTTTTTCCTCCTGTATAACAGGTTAGTTTTGGTGAATCAACTCACTGAATAATATCCATGTGATCTTTATAAGTTTAAGTACACATTCTGATGGTGGAGCCTAACTCTAAAGTGTTTGTGAGTTGTAGTTTGTATTTGTGAATTAATCCAGTGCACAGCTGCAGTAATCAATACAAAAAGGCGACGTGAGTGCGCAATGTTTATATAGGAACTTCTGATCCTAATTCAGACTCCCAAATTAGAGCTCCCGTTTTCTTATTGATTTTAAAATGTATATTTGTATAATGTGTGTGTTATGAAATAGTGACAGAGAATAAAACAAGGATGGACAAGTCAACCCTTAACTCAACAATGAGTAGATGAGTGTTGTGTGTGTATATGTGTAAATAAATGAACACTGAAATTCAAGTATTTATATATATATATATATATATATATATATATATATATATATATATATATATATATATATATATATATATATATATATGTGTAATAAAATAGATAGATATATATATATAGCTAGAATTCACTGAAAGTCAAGTATTTCTTATATATATATATATATCTTAACCACGCCCCCCGCCCCACCCCCGACCACGCCTCCCACCCCCCCATCCTGAAATCGGAGGTCTCAAGGTTGGCAAGTATGACAGAATACAACCTCTAGATCAGGGGTGTCAAACTCATTTTAGATCGGGGGGCACATGGAGAAAAATCTACTCCCAAGTGGGCCGGACTGGTAAAATCACGGCACGATAACTTAAAAATAAAGACAACTTTAGATTGTTTTCTGTGTTTAAAAATAGAACAAGCACATTCTGAAAATGTACAAATCATAATGTTTTTTCTTTACACTTACTTGTTGCAATTAATAGTATTCTATCTTTATTTGTCGTTATTTATATTTTCTGAATAACTTATGTTCATCAGTCAACTCATTGGTGTTCATTTTCAATCAATCAAGATTAAAAAAATTATATTAAAATCAAATTACAAGATGTTATTTATGTAGTTTGATCATTTTCCTCGACTGATGCAATAACATCATGTGGTTTGTTTTGTACATATGTAGCATCATCTACAAAGATACAAAGAATTGCCATTGCGGGACATCCAGCGGACCCATTTAAAAGAGCAGTTTCTTTCATTCAAAAAAATTGCGGCTCATTTTCATTCTTTGCAAACTATTATCGGCCAATAAATGCTTTAAAATGTAATATCGGAAATTATCGGTATCGTTTTTTTTTATTTAAGTATCTTTTTTTTTTTTTTTTTTAAATCAACATAAAAAACACAAGATACACTTACAATTAGTGCACCACCCCAAAAAAACTCCCTCCCCCATTTACACTCATTCACACAAAAGGGTTGTTTCTTTCTGTTATTAATATTGTGGTTCCTACATTATGTATCAATATATATCAATACAGTCTGCAAGGGATACAGTCCGTAAGCACACATGATTGTGCGTGCTGCTGCTCCACTAATAGTACTAACCTTTAACAGTTAATTTGACTCATTTTCATTAATTACTAGTTTCTATGTACCGGTAACTGTTTTTAAATTGTTTTACTTTCTTTTTTATTCAAGAATTTTTTTTAAATTTATTTATCTTATTTTATTTTATTAATATTTTAAAAAAGAACCTTATCTTCACCATACCTGGTTGTCCAAATCAGGCATAATAATGTGTTAATTCCACGACTGTATATATCAGTATCGGTTGATATCGGTATCGGTAATTAAAGAGTTGGGCAATATCGGAATATCATATATCGGCAAAAAGCCATTATCGGACATCCCTATTGCAAACTCATCCCGCGGGCCGGATGTTTGACACCCCTGCTCTAGATAAATGATCACTTATATTCTGCATTGGGTTTAATTACAAGTAGAGATGTCCGATAACATCGGACTGCCAATATTATCGGCCGATAAATGCTTTAAAATGTAATATCGGAAATTATCGGTATCAAAATTATTGGTGTCAATTTCAAAAAGTAAAATGCAGGACTTTTTAAAACGCCGCTGTGTATACGGACGTAGGGAGAAGTACAGAGCGCCAATAAACCTTAAACACACTTCCTTTGCGTGTCGGCCCAATCACATAATATCTACGGCTTTTCACACACACACTTACAAGTGGATGCAAGGCATACTTGATCAACACCCATACAGGTCACACTGGAGGGTGGCCGTATAAACAACTTAAACACTGTTACAAATATGCGCCACACTGTGAACCCACACCAAACAAGAATGACAAACACATTTCGGGAGAACATCCGCACCGTAACACAACATAAACACAATAGAACAAATACCCAGAACCCCTTCCAGCACTAACTCTTCCGGGACGCTACAATATACACCCCCCGCTACCCCCCCATCCTCCCCCTCCACCTCAACCTCCTCATGTCCCAAATTCCTAGCTGCTGTTTTGAGGCATGTTAAAAAAAATAATGCACTTTGTGACTTCAATAATAAATATGGCAGTGCCATGTTGGCATTTTTTTCCATAACTTGAGTTGATTTATTTTGGAAAACTTTGTTACATTGTTTAATGCATCGAGCGGGGCATCACAACAAAATTAGGCATAATAATGTGTTGATTCCAAGACTGTATATATCGGTATCTGTTGATATCGGAATCGGTAATTAAGAGTGGGACAATATCGGAATATCGGCAAAAAAGCCATTATCGGACATCTCTAATTACAAGTGTTTATCAATATGCATTTAAGATTTTTCTACACACTGACACCTGTGATTTTGTCTAATCCAGGGGTGTCAAACGTACGGCCCACGGGCCGAATCAGGCCCGCGAACATATTTTTTATCCGGCCTGCGGGATAAGTTTGCTTAATATAAAAACGAGTCGGAATTTTTTGAATGAAAGAAACCGCTGTTCTGAATGTGTTCACGAGATGTGGCAATAGCAATTCTTTGTATCTTCGTAGATTATGTTACATCTAGCCATTTTCTACAGCTTGTCCCTTTTGGGGTCGCTGGAGCCTATCTCAGCTACATTCGGGCGGTAGGCGGGTTACACCCTGGACAAGTCGCCACCTCATCGCAGGGCCATGATGCTACATATGTACAAAATAAACCACATGATGTTAGTGCACCAGTCGAGGAAAATGAGCAAACTCCATAAATAACATCCTGTAATTAGATTTTGATATTATTTTTTTATCTTGATAGTTTGAAAACTACCATTATCACATAATTTATTCAGAAAATATAAATAACGACAAATAAAGATAGAATACTATTAACCGCAACATGTACACTGCAAAAACTGAAATCTAAGTAAGTAAAAAATATCTCAAATAAGGGTGATATTTGCTTATTTTCTGTCTGATAAGATCATTCTTCTCACTAAGCAGATTTTATGTTAGAGTCTTTTACTTGTTTTAAGGGTTTTGGTCCTAAATGATCTCAGTAAGATATTACAGCTTGTTGCTGAGATTTGATGACCTATATTGAGTAAAACATGCTTGAATTAGAATATCAACTGTTGCAAGTATAAAACTACTTTTTTAAAGTAATAATTTCTTACTTCAAGCATGAAAAAAAAAATCATGATGCCGAGCGCATATCATTATGTCAAGATAATGGCACCAGCATTTACTTAATTTAAGAATATTTTTTAACATATTGAGCAAAAAGGTCTTCTTTTTTTCTACCAAGAAAAGTGCACTTGTTATTAGTGAGAATATACTTATTTTAAGGTATTTTTTGATTCATTGAGGTTAGCTAATTTTACTTGTTTTGGAAAGTCTTGACAAGCCGAATTTTCTTATTCTATTGGCAGATAATTTTTCTTACTTAAAATAAAATACCCCTAATTTTTATATATTTTTTCTTGTTTTTGAACACTGACTTTTTGTAGTGTAAGTGTAAAAAAACAAAACAACAACATTATGATTTGTACATTTTCAGAATGTGCTTGTTCTATTTTTTAACAAAGAAAACAATATGAAGTTGTCTTTATTTTTAAGTTATCGTCCCGTGATTTTACCAGTCCGGCCCACTTGGGAGTAGATTTTTCTCCATGTGGCCCCCGATTTAGAACAGACCTGGGCAAATTAATGCCCGGGGGCCACATGCGGCCTGTTAAGCTTTTCAATCTGGCCCGCCAGACATTCCCAATTAATTTTTTTTACATCTTTAAGATGGAAAGTGTATCTGCCATTATGATGTGCAGTGATGTTTTATAATGACCACAAGTCTTCAACTATACAAAGTATTTCAATGGTTGGAATCTGCATGATATACTAGTTACTATGGTAATATAATTAGTTACTATAGTCATCTAATTAGTTACTAAGGTCATCTAATTAGTTGAAATGCGGGTCAGGGACAGACGCGGAAGGAGATTTCTTACAACAAAGTTCTAAAGCTTAGTGAAGTGAAGTGAATTCTATTTATATAGCGCTTTTTCTCTAGTGACTCAAAGCGCTTTACATAGTGAAACCCAATATCTAAGTTACATTTAAACCAGTGTGGGTGGCACTGGGAGCAGGTGGGTAAAGTGTCTAGGGCAAGACACTTTACCCACCTGCTCATATTTCAGATTGTAGGTGGGGGTTTTTTCTTTTACCCTTCGCGTTTATATTGTGGTTGCATTTCGCTTGATTGTAAAATATGTGGATGGAGAGGGGGTGTGACGTTCATATGTTGTCAATATTCAGTGTTTTATCCTTCATAGTTAATATTGTAAATCCCACATTCTTTATCGTCATGTACATTCTGGGTGTCTCATTCAGTAAAACATTTTTTAAATGCCATTACGTTTTTTCAGGCGGTCTGTCATAACGTTTTTAGCATTCAGAGATTATTGTGAGGTTTTGTATTAATATTAATGTTCCTAATCTGCCATCAATGTGTGAATGTGTGTGTGTGAATGTGGAAATAGTGTCAAAGCGCTTTGAGTTCCTTAAAAAGGTAGAAAAGCGCTATACAAGTACAACCCATTTACCATTCCTAAAATTCTGATATACCGGCGCCCAGACACATTTTTTTCCCTAAATTTGGCCCCCAGTGTCAAAATAATTGCCCAGACCTGATCTAGAATGACTTTGACACCCCTGGTCTAATCATTACCAGGAGCTGCCTGCACCACAGTAGCAGACTTTGGCCCAGACACTGGACTCCCGCAAGCCTGAGTGCACAGGTTGCTGTCAGCCAAACCTGCACAATCCAAAATCCTCAGTGTTGCATTAAAAGCATTGCGTTTTCTCCACACTATAACACTTTCTAGTAGGGGTGTGGGGAAAAAATCGATTCGAATTCGAATCGCGATTCTCACGTTGTGCGATTCAGAATCGATTCTCTTTTTTTTTTTTATCAATTTTTTTTTTTTTTTTTTTAATTAATCAATCCAACAAAACAATACACAGCAATACCATAACAATGCAATCCAATTCCAAAAGCAAACCCGACCCAGCAACACTCAGAACTGCAATAAACAGAGCAATTGAGAGGAGACACAAACATGACACAGAACAAAAGTAGTGAAACAAAAATGAATATTATCAACAACCGTATCAATATTAGTTACAATTTCAACAAAGCAGTGATTAAAAATCCCTCATTGACATTATCATTAGACCTTTATAAAAATGATCTATAGCAGGGATGCTCACACTTTTTCTGCAGGCGAGCTACTTTTCAATTGATCAAGTCGTGGGGATCTACCTCATTCATATATATAATTTATATTTACTTAATTATGAAATATACATTTTTGTTAAGTTAAAGGTGTTTAATGATAATGCAAGTATGTTTAACACATATAGTTAATATTGTTAAAAAATTAAAGGTGTTTAATGATAATAAAAGTATGTTTAATACATATAGTTAATATTGTTAACAAGTTAAAGGTGTTTAAAGATAATGCAAGCATGTTTAACACATATAGTTAATATTGTTAACAAGTTAAAGGTGTTTAAAGATAATACAAGCATGTTTAACACATATAGTTAATATTGGGAATTAGTTAAAGGTGTTTAAAGATAATACAAGCATGTTTGACACATATAGTTAATATTATTAACAACTTAAAAGGTGGTTAAAGATAATACAAGCATGTTTAACACATATGGTTAATATTGTTAACAACTTACAAGTGTTTAAAGATAATACAAGCATGTTTAACACATATAGATTCCTTTCTTTCATGAAGACAAGAATATAAGTTGGTGTATTACCTGATTCTGATGACTTGCATTGATTGGAATCAGACAGTGGTGTGGATAACGTCCGCATTTTCGAATGGAAGAGAAAAAAAGTCCTCCTTTCTGTCCAATACCACATGAAAATGGTTGGTTTTTGACATCTTATTTGTCCAGCTTCCGTACTCCTTTGTATACACTTTACAAGAAATACATTGTCGGCAAACTCCGTAGCTTGCTAGCTTGTGCACGCCGGCTTCCTGAGACTCTTATTTTGTTAGTGCAACTGTGCAGTCGGTCTTTGGAGTCTTGACGACAGCTACGGCGCCAGAGTCTGTTGAAATAAAGTGTTTCTCGCCTTCCAGTCGGTAATTTTATTGAGCTGGCAGCAGCCGGCGTCATCTCAGAAGACCCTCGGGTGCCGTGAATGTCAATCAAGTGACGAAAGTGACGTCATAGTGAAGATTTATGACCGCTCATTTTTAGGACTATTTTTTTTAATGCCTGGCTGGTGATCGACTGACACACCCTCCGCGATCGACCGATAGCTCGCGATCGACGTAATGAGCACAGTGGCTTACACTTGCATCGCATCTCATAAGCTTGACAACACACTGTCCAATATTTTCACAAAGTCATATTTTTGGTTCATTTAAAAGTTAACTGTGGACCAGCTCTATACTCTCGGCAGGGTCCTTGAGGGTGCATGGGAGTTTGCCCTACCAGTCTACATGTGTTTTGTGGACTTGGAGAAGGCATTCGACCGTGTCCCTCGGGAAGTCCTGTGGGGAGTGCTCAGAGAGTATGGGGTATCGGACTGTCTGATTGTGGCAGTCCGCTCCCTGTATGCTCAGTGCCAGAGCTTGGTCCGCATTGCCGGCAGTAAGTCGGACACGTTTCCAGTGAGGGTTGGACTCTGCCAAGGCTGCCCTTTGTCACCGATTCTGTTCATAACCTTTATGGACAGAATTTCTAGGCGCAGTCAAGGCATTGAGGGGATCTGGTTTGGTGGCTGCAGGATTAGGTCTCTGCTTTTTGCAGATGATGTGGTCCTGATGGCTTCATCTGGCCAGGATCTTCAGCTCTCACTGGATCGGTTCGCAGCTGAGTGTGAAGCGACTGGGATGAGAATCAGCACATCCAAGTCCGAGTCCATGGTTCTCGCCCGGAAAAGGGTGGAGTGCCATCTCCGGGTTGGGGAGGGGATCTTGCCCCAAGTGGAGGAGTTCAAGTACCTCGGAGTCTTGTTCACGAGTGAGGGAAGAGTGGATCGTGAGATCGACAGGCGGATCGGTGCGGCGTCTTCAGTAATGCGGACGCTGTATCGATCCGTTGTGGTGAAGAAGGAACTGAGCCGGAAGGCAAAGCTCTCAATTTACCGGTCGATCTACGTTCCCATCCTCACCTATGGTCATGAGCTTTGGGTTATGACCGAAAGGACAAGATCACGGGTACAAGCGGCCGAAATGAGTTTCCTCCGCCGGGTGGCGGGGCTCTCCCTTAGAGATAGGGTGAGAAGCTCTGCCATCCGGGGGGAGCTCAAAGTAAAGCCGCTGCTCCTCCACATCGAGAGGAGCCAGATGAGGTGGTTCGGGCATCTGGTCAGGATGCCACCCGAACGCCTCCCTAGGGAGGTGTTTAGGGCACGTCCGACCGGTAGGAGGCCGCGGGGAAGACCCAGGACACGTTGGGAAGACTATGTCTCCCGGCTGGCCTGGGAACGCCTCGGGGTCCCACAGGAAGAGCTGGACGAAGTGGCTGGGGAGAGGGAAGTCTGGGCTTCCCTGCTTAGGCTGCTGCCCCCGCGACCCGACCTCGGATAAGCGGAAGAAGATGGATGGATGGATTAAAAGTTAAAACAAATGTACATTATTGCAATCAGTTGATAAAACATTGTCCTTTACAATTCTAAAAGCTTTTTACAAAGATCTACTACTCTACTTGCATGTCAGCAGACTGGGGTAGATCCTGCTGAAATCCTATGTATTGAATGAATAGAGAATCGCTTTGAATCGGAAAAATATCGGTTTTGAATCGAGAATCGTGTTGAATTGGGGGGAAAAAAATCGATTTTGAATAAAATCGTGACCCCAAGAATCGAATCGTGGGACACTCACTTTCTAGTTTAGCAGGCAACACAAATCTGACTATCTGTGCACTGGATTAAATACAAACAAACAAAAAACACCCACGCAGCTTGACACAGGTGGCAGACCCATTGATAAACAAAACCCCTGCAAAAAAAAAACCTCACATGTAGCTGGAATTATTCACTTTGCACCCACCACCACCAAGCTGAGCTTACCGAGCAGCAACAGTTTGAGCTCCCGCCTCGCGTCCCTCTTGTCCCGGCGGAGCTGCCTCTCGATCTCGTCGTTGATCCTCCGGGCTTCTTTCGCCTCCTCGCTGAGGCAACACGCCATAATAGACTCCAAAGTCATACTTTCACGCTTTTTAAAAAAAAAAAAAAAAAAAAATCCTTTTTGGCGTTATTTCCACCCGACTCCCGGGAGGCTTGGAAGATCAAGGAGGGGGGAAAAAGTCCTCACGCAGCGGCCTGGTCGCTGGTCAAATGACGGCCTGTAGACGACGAGTTACCGGAGGTGGAGAAGGGAAACAAATCAGATCGAACCTTCTTTCTCCTTCCACCTCCTCTTATCGCTGCTATAGTAGCCGTCTGTGGGCGATCAACACATCCGTTGAAGACACGTCCTGAGTGGGCTCTCGTTAAGCATCGCCATCCGCGCTACGGACCACTATTCCCCGGTTCCAATGTTGCAAAACTCTCACCTGCGTGAATATAACCACAGTGGGGTCTAATTTCCCTTCCTGGTCCCCTTCTTTCCCCGGTGGCTCCACTCCCGGGCGTGGTAAGGCAAAAATATGGCGGACTTTCACGCCAATCCGATAGGCAAAAAAAAAAAAAAAAAAGGGATACGAGCACAGTTATCTCGTCTCCGCGCTATGTTCTCACCAAAACAGCATAAAACGTCGCGGGAACTCGTGTCAGTGGGTTGCAGCGGGTAGATGCCTCCATGGCTCCGAAGACTGGCGTGTTTGGGTGGCGCAGACAATCTGGTCCTTTTCCCCTCTCAATTGTTTTCATGTGTTTTTTTTTTATGACAGAGGCCATCCACTCCTCCGCTGGCTGCGTGACGTCACCCCCCATCCAGCAGGGGGGCGTGGCGTGAGTCAAGGGTTTGATTTGGACAACCCCCCCCCCCCCCTCCTCGTCCTCCTCCTCCACATTCTAAAATGTGAATGGACAAGAGGAACCAGCAAGGTGGGTGGTGGTGCACATAAAGTATGCACAATGACACTATAGTAGGGACACTTTCATTCCATTTCCACGTTAACTCCAACAGAGGTGGGTAGTAACGCGCTACATTTACTCCGTTACATCTACTTGAGTAACTTTTGGGATAAATTGTACTTCTAAGAGTAGTTTTAATGCAACATACTTTTACTTTTACTTAAGTATATTTATAGAGAAGGAACGCTACTTTTACTCCGCTACTTTTATCTACATTCAGCTCGCTACTCGCTACTAATTTTTATCGATCTGTTAATGCACGCTTTGTTTGTTTTGGTCTGTCAGACAGACCTTCAAAGTGCCTGCCTTACTGGTGACGTATCACTTCGTTCCACCAATCAGATGCAGTCACGGGTGACGTTGGACCAATCAAACAGAGCCAGGTGGTCACATGACCTGACTTAAACAAGTTGAAAAACGTATTGGGGTGTTACCATTTAGTGGTCAATTGTACGGAATGTGTACTGTTCTGTGCAATCTAATAATAACAGTTCCAATCAATCAATCAAAAGTGTGAAGGAAAAAAGATACTTTTTTATTTCAACCGTACATCCTGTCAAAAGCCTAAAGACATCTCCGCACATGAGGACGTTCCTGTCTTCACAATAAAAGTGCCGCTCCATCGCGCCTGCGCTTTCAAAACAAGAGTCTCTGAAAGCCAGCGCAAACAAGCTAGCAAGCTACGGAGTTTGACGCCAATATATTTATTGTAAAGTATATAAAAACGAATATGGAAGCTGGACACTTTCATGTGGTATTAGACAGAAAGGAGGAACTTTTCTTCTCCTCCATTTGAAAACGTGGACGTTTGTCATCCCTGCTGTCTGATTACAATCAACGCAAGTCATCAGAATCAGGTAATACACCAACTTATATTCTAGTCTTCATGAAAGAAAGGAATCTATATGTGTTAAACATGCATGTATATTCATTAAAACACCTTTAACATGTAAACAAAAACAGCAAAATAAATACATATAAATGATATACTGTATATATCAATGTATATGTATCTATGTATATATATATATATATATATATATATATATATACAGTATATACAGTATATATATATGTATATATATATATATATATATATATATATATATATATATATATATATATATATATATATATATATGATATGAGTGTGTATGTTACTCATCAGTTACTCAGTACTTGAGTAGTTTTTTCACAACATACTTTTTACTTTTACTCAAGTAAATATTTGGGTGACTACTCCTTACTTTTACTTGAGTAATAAATCTCTAAAGTAACAGTACTCTTACTTGAGTACAATTTCTGGCTACTCTACCCACCTCTGAACTCCAACATGCATATATTAACTATTAAAGTTTGATCATATTACGCCTATACTGACTCACCTGCACTGGCTTCCTGTGCACTTAAAGGGGAACATTATCACAATTTCAGAAGGGTTAAAACCATTAAAAATCAGTTCCCAGTGGCTTGTTATATTTTTCGAAGTTTTTTTCAAAATTTTACCCATCCATTCATCTTCTTCCGCTTATCCGAGGTCGGGTCGCGGGGGCAGCAGCCTAAGCAGGGAAGCCCAGACTTCCCTCTCCCCAGCCACTTCGTCCAGCTCTTCCTGTGGGACCCCGAGGCGTTCCCAGGCCAGCCGGGAGACATAGTCTTCCCAACGTGTCCTGGGTCTTCCCCGCGGCCTCCTACCGGTCGGACGTGCCCTAAACACCTCCCTAGGGAGGCGTTCGGGTGGCATCCTGACCAGATGCCCGAACCACCTCATCTGGCTCCTCTCGATGTGGAGGAGCAGCGGCTTTACTTTGAGCTCCCCCCGGATGGCAGAGCTTCTCACCCTATCTCTAAGGGAGAGCCCCGCCACCCGGCGGAGGAAACTCATTTCGGCCGCTTGTACCCGTGATCTTGTCCTTTCGGTCATAACCCAAAGCTCATGACCATAGGTGAGGATGGGAACGTAGATCGACCGCTAAATTGAGAGCTTTGCCTTCCGGCTCAGCTCCTTCTTCACCACAACGGATCGATACAGCGTCCGCATTACTGAAGACGCCGCACCGATCCGCCTGTCGATCTCACGATCCACTCTTCCCTCACTCGTGAACAAGACTCCGAGGTACTTGAACTCCTCCACTTGGGGCAAGATCTCCTCCCCAACCAGGAGATGGCACTCCACCCTTTTCCGGGCGAGAACCATGGACTCGGACTTGGAGGTGCTGATTCTCATCCCAGTTGCTTCACACTCGGCTGCGAACCGATCCAGTGAGAGCTGAAGATCCTGGCCAGATGAAGCCATCAGGACCACATCATCTGCAAAAAGCAGAGACCTAATCCTGCAGCCACCAAACCAGATCCCCTCAACGCCTTGACTGCGCCTAGAAATTCTGTCCATAAAAGTTATGAACAGAATCGGTGACAAAGGGCAGCCTTGGCGGAGTCCAACCCTCACTGGAAACGTGTCCGACTTACTGCCGGCA
Organism: Nerophis lumbriciformis; assembly: GCF_033978685.3. Classification (NCBI taxonomy): domain Eukaryota; kingdom Metazoa; phylum Chordata; class Actinopteri; order Syngnathiformes; family Syngnathidae; genus Nerophis; species Nerophis lumbriciformis. The sequence goes on from NC_084550.2 coordinate 9,990,728, forward strand.
ATGCGGACCAAGCTCTAAAATTTTACCCATCACGCAATATCCCTTAAAAAAGCTTCAAAGTGCCTGATTTTAACCACACGTCCATTTTCCTGTGACGTCACATAGTGATGCCAACACAAACAACCATGGCGGAAAGAACAGCAAGCTATAGCGACATTAGCTCGGATTCAGACTCGGATTTCAGCGGCTTTAGCGATTCAACAGATTATCAATCAATCAATCAATGTTTATTTATATAGCCCTAAATCACAAGTGTCTCAAAGGGCTGCACAAGCCACAACGACATCCTCGGTACAAAGCCCACATGAGGGCAAGGAAAAACTCACCCCAGTGGGACGTCGATGTGAATGACTATGAGAAACCTTGGAGAGGACCACATATGTGGGTAACCCCCCCCCCTCTAGGGGAGACCGAAAGCAATGGATGTCGAGTGGGTCTGACATAATATTGTGAGAGTCCAGTCCATAGTGGATCCAACATAATAGTAAGAGTCCAGTCCATAGTGGGGCCAGCAGGACACCATCCCGAGCGGAGACGGGTCAGCAGCGCAGAGATGTTCCCAGCCGATGCACAGGCGAGCGGTCCACCCCGGGTCCCGACTCTGGACAGCCAGCACTTCATCCATGGCCACCGGACCTGTGCCCCCCCCCCTCCACAAGGAAAAGGGGAGCAGAGGAGAAAAGAAAAGAAACGGCAGATCAACTGGTCTAACAGGGGGGCTATTTAAAGGCTAGAGTATACAAATGAGTTTTAAGATGGGACTTAAATGCTTCTACTGAGGTAGCATCTCTAATTGTTACCGGGAGGGCATTCCATAGTACTGGAGCCCGAATAGAAAACGCTCTATAGCCCGCAGACTTTTTTTGGGCTCTGGGAATCAGATTACGCATGTATTGAAACGGATGGTTGTAGTGTGGAGGCAGGTAGCGAAAACGAAATTGAAGAAGAAACTGAAGCTATTGAGCCATATCGGTTTGAACCGTATGCAAGCGAAACCGACGAAAACGACACGACAGCCAGCGACACGGGAGAAAGCGAGGACGAATTCGGCGATCGCCTTCTAACCAATGATTGGTATGTGTTTGTTTGGCATTAAAGGAAACTAACAACTATGAACTAGGTTTACAGCATATGAAATACATTTGGCAACAACATGCACTTTGAGAGTGCAGACAGCCCAGTTTTCATCAATTAATATATTCTGTAGACATACCCTCATCCGCGCTCTTTTCCTGAAAGCTGATCTGTCCAGTTTTGGAGTTGATGTCAGCAGGCCAGGGAAGCTAGGGTCGATATTCTTCTCTTGATCATCTTCGGTGGCATAAGGGACGGTGTGAGCCAAGACATCCAGGGGGTTTAGCTCGCTCGTCTGCGGGAACAAACTGCCGCCATTGCTTGCCGTGCTACCGAGGTCCTTTGTCCCTGAATTGCTCACACACTCCGGCAGATTCAATGGGGGTCTGGCGGCAGATTTCTTTGACTTTATTGTTGGAAATGCATCTGCTTTGAGTGTCGCAGGATATCCACACATTCTTGCCATCTCTGTCGTAGCATAGCTTTCGTCGGTAAAGTGTGCGGAACAAACGTCCAATTTCTTGCCACTTTCGCATCTTTGGGCCACTGGTGCAACTTGAATCCGCCCTGTTCGTGTTGTTACACCCTCCGACAACACACCGACGAGGCATGATGTCTCCAAGGTACGGAAAACAGTCGAAAAAACGGAAAATAACAGAGCTGATTTGACTCGGTGTTTGAGAAAATGGCGGATTGCTT
>NC_084550.2:10000000-10060000 GCF_033978685.3 Nerophis lumbriciformis
TAAAAGTATGTTTTTAAGAGAGATTTAAAAACAGGAAGAGAGGAGGCTTGTCTAACACTCAGGGGTAGGTCGTTCCAGAGCTTGGGAGCAGCAACGGCGAAAGCTCTGTCACCTCTAAGCTTCAGCCTTGTGTCAGGGACCGTCAACAGCAGCTGATCGGCTGATCTTAAGGATCGGGTGGGGCAGTAAGGCTGAAGGAGGTCAGAGAGACAGGTTGGCGCGAGGTTGTTTAGACATTTAAAAACAAATAAAAGGAGTTTAAAATTGATTCGGTAACGCACAGGGAGCCAGTGAAGGTTAGCAAGTTATGTTATATTCATGTTATATTTATGCAAGTTTGAAGTATCAATGATCTAAACACAGTTTTGTTTGCATATTTTCAGGATGTAGATATATATGTATATGTATGAAATACCTGACTTGGTGAATTCTAGCTGTCAATATACTCCTCCCCTCTTAACCACGCCCCCAACCACGCCTCGCCCTACCCCGACCACGCCCCCAAGCCCCACCCCCCACCTCCCGAAATCGGAGGTCTCAAGGTTGGCAAGTATGGCGTAAACGCCAGACACAGCATTAGGTACACCCACTGTCACCAAGGTCTTTATCAATTACATCAGGCCTGGGCAATTATTTTGAGTCGGGGGCCAAATTTAGAGGGGAAAAAATGTGTCTGGGGGCCGGTATATGTATTTTTAGGAAAACTAATACTAAACCTCACAATAAAGTCTGATAGAATGCTAAAAATGTTATGACAGACCGCCTTAAAAATGGAATGGAATTGTTTTCTTCTATGAACGATAAAACCCTGAATATTGAGAACATATGAACGTCACACCCCCTCTCAATTGACATATTTTACAATCAAGCCATGCATCCGTCTTCTTCCACTTATCCGAGGTCGGGTCGCGGGGGCAGCATCCTAAGCAGGGAAGCCCAGACTTCCCTCTCCCAGCCACTTCGTCCAGCTCTTCCCGAGGGATCCCGAGGCGTTCCCAGGTCAGCCGGGAGACATAGTCTTCCCAACGTGTCCTGGGTCTTCCCCGTGGCCTCCTACCGGTTGGACGTGCCCTAAACACCTCCCTAGGGAGGCGTTCGGGTGGCATCCTGACCAGATGACCGAACCACCTCATCTGGCTCCTCTCGATGTGGAGGAAACTCATTTCGGCCGCCTGTACCCGTGATCTTGTCCTTTCGGTCATAACCCAAAGCTCATGACTATAGGTGAGGATGGGAACGTAGATCGACCGGTAAATTGAGAGCTTTGCCTTCCGGCTCAGCTCCTTCTTCTTCACCACAACGGATCGATACAGCGTCCGCATTACTGAAGACGCCGCACCGATCCGCCTGTCGATCTCACGATCCACTCTTCCCTCACTCGTGAACAAGACTCCGAGGTATTTGAACTCCTCCACTTGGGGCAAGATCTCCTCCCCAACCCGGAGATGGCACTCCACCCTTTTCCGGGCGAGAACCATGGACTCGGACTTGACTTGACAATCAAGCCAAACGCAACAACACAGCGAAATATGAACGTGAAGAGTAAAAAAACAAAAAACATCTACAATCTGATATATGTGATGTATCACTAAGCTATAGAACTTTCTTGTAAAAATCTCCTTCCGCGTCTGTCCCTGACACCCGCATTTCAGGCTGTGGAAACGCTCCCCACCCACACTGCTTGGTGCCTCGTCTGAGCTGCTGTGACGTAGATTACCATAGTAACTAGTAGGGTTGTACGGTATACGGGTATTAGTATAGTACCGCGATACTAATGAATCATATTCGGTACCATACCGCCGCTAAAAAGTACCGTCCGCCACACCCTAAGATTTTTTTAAATAAAGCCAATAATGGAAATTTTTCTGGTGCCCTTTATTTAGAAAAGTACTGAAAAGTATCGAAATAATATTGGTATCAGGACAACACTAGTCACTAAAATATCATGCAAAAGTGAAAATTCCAACCATTGAAATACTTTGTATAGTTCAAAACTTACGGTCATTTGAACATCATAATGGCAGCTACACTTTCCATCTTAAAGATCTAAAAAAAATATTTGGTAATGTCCAGCGGGCCAGATTGAAAAGCTTAATGGGCCGCATGTGGCCCCCGGGCCTTAATTTGCGCACGTCTGAATTACATTCTGCTACTCATTCATTAATTTTCATTCATTGATGTGCTTTTTTGATCAATAGACAATTAAACTTCAGCAACTAAACACATATTCACACACCTATGCTTGAGAAGGAAGAGGATGAAGAAAATCTTATATTTCCTGCCCCCTTCCACATAATAAGTAGTCTTACTTAATGGATAGCCCAGATTGACAACCAAACAAATACATCCAAATATAATGAAAACACACAAAAAAAAACAAGTGCAAAACTTCATGAAGTACAAACCGAACAAAAAAAGTAGAGATGTCCGATAATGGCTTTTTTACCGATATCCGATATTCCGATATTGTCCAACTCTTAATTACCGATACTGATCTATGTGTATGTGTATATAGCGCTTTGAGTCACTAGAGAAAAGTGCTATATAAATATAATTCACTTCGCTTCACTTCACTGATTCACTTGTTAGCTTCATCAGCTTATTCCTTTACACAAAATAATTTTACACTTTTTTTGTGTGCAAAATGTCTGTGGTTGGAAATTTTGTGTGGGTCAACAATGCTTTTTTTTTTTTTAATAATTGATGCTGCACACAAAATTTTGGGTGTGTTACACAAAAAAAGTCCAGTACACTGCAAAAACTGAAATCTAAGTAAGTTTAAATATCTCAAATAAGGGTGATATTTGCTTATTTTCTGTCTGATAAGATAATTATTCTCACTAAGCAGATTTTATGTTAGACTGTTTTACTTGTTTTAAGGGTTTTGGTCCTAAATGTTCTCAGTAAGATATTACAGCTTGTTGCTGAGATTTTTTGACCTATATTGAGTAAAACTTGCTTGAAACTAGAATATCAACTGTTGCAAAAAAGCTGTGTCATCAACACTCACAAGTATAAAACTACTTTTTTAAAGTAATAATTTCTTACTTCAAGCATAAAAAAAAAAATCATGATGTATGCATATCATTATGTCAAGATAATGGCACTAGCATTTACTTAATTTAAGAATATTTTTCAACATATTGAGCAAAAAGGTCTCTTTTTTTTTTCCTACCAAGAAAAGTGCACTTGTTATTAGTGAGAATATACTTATTTTAAGGTATTTTTAGGTTCATTGAGGTTAGCTAATTTTACTTGTTTTGGAAAGTCTCGACAAGGCGAATTTTCTTGTTCTATTGGCAGATAATTTTGCTTAGTTCAAATAAAATACCCCTAATTTTTGTATTTTTTTTCTTGTTTTTGAACAATTGACTTTTTGCAGTGTAAGTGTAAAAAAACAAAACAACAACATTATGATTTGTACATTTTCAAAATGTGCTTGTTCTATTTTTTAACAAAGAAAACAATATGAAGTTGTCTTTATTTTTAAGTTATCGTGCCGGGATTTTACCAATCCGGCCCACTTGGGAGTAGATTTTTCTCCATGTGGCCCCCGATCTAGAACAGACCTGGGCAAATTAATGCCCGGGGGCCACATGCGGCCCGTTAAGCTTTTCAATCTGCTTAGTTCAAATAAAATACCGAATTTTTCGGAGTATAAGTTGCTCCGGAGTATAAGTCGCACCGGCCGAATATTTTTCAACATATTGAGCAAAAAGGTCTCTTTTTTTTCCTACCAAGAAAAGTGCACTTGTTATTAGTGAGAATATACTTATTTTAAAGTATTTTTGGGTTCTTTGAGGTTAGCTAATTTGACTTGTTTTGGAAAGCCGAATTTTCTTGTTCTATTGGCAGATAATTTTGCTTAGTTCAAATAAAATACCCCCAATTTTTGTATTTTTTTTTCTTGTTTTTGAACACTGACTTTTTGCAGTGTAAGGTAACAAGCCTGAATAAGGACATTATTATTTAAATGCATGACACATTGCCACGCCCACTGACACTTCACCACGCCCACTAATTGAGAATGAGATGCAGGTGAGCCTAATTAAATGTCTGGTGTGTATAAATATTCTTTTAGCAGACCTCTTGAGGCGAATGTGTGTTCAGAACGCTCATATTTTTCCCCCCAACTCGCCATTTCTGTGTTTATCTCCACCACTACAGGGTCCGAGGCAGACATGGGCAAGCTACAGAGCAAATTCCGCAAGAGATCCGAGTTGTACAGGTGAGACTTGTTCTGCTGAAACAGCAATTTAAGTGTGACGGTGGAGGGAAGCTGTGATGATATCAGACTTGTGTATATACAACACACGTCTCAGCATTTCTAGTTCACGGGCGGTCTGCAATCTGAGGGGTGCGGAATGTTATTTTTTCATTACACTAATTCCCTCTAAGCATGTGAGCAATGCAGTGTGAGTAAGGATAATGCTGGAATAATTGACTTTCATCTAATCAGATAATTTCCCCAGCATTGTGGCTGCTAAAGGACAGAAGTTCAGTGGTATCAGCGCAAGGCCTGTCAAGTAATAATAAACATAACCAGGTGTGTGCACGTTTACAGGAACATTTCCTGTGAGATTGTGAGTCACGTTAGTTTACAACCAAGTTGCACACACAAGAAGCCGACGTCTCTCTTGTGAACACGCTTTTCTCCACACGGGTGCACATTAGCTCCTCCCTCGTTTATCCTTTCCTTACCCTGAACCTACCAGTCAGGACACGGTCATAGGGTTCAGAAGGTTGGAAATTCAACTCCTTTTAAAAAAAAAAAAAAAAAAAAAAAAAATGACTTAAGGAAAAAGTAAACTTAAAGCATTTGTATGCAAGTACAACACTTTTTAGTATATCAGTACACTGCAAAAACTGAAATCTAGGTAAGATTATCTCAAATAAGGGTGATATTTGCTTATTTTCTGTCTGATAAGATAATTCTTCTCACTGAGCAGATTTTATGTTTGTGTTTTACTTGTTTTAAGGGTTTTGGTCCTAAATGATCTCAGTAAGATATTACAGCTTGTTGCTGAGATTTGATGACCGATATTGAGTAAAACATGCTTGAAACTAGAATATCAACTGGTGCAAAGCTGTGTCATTGACACTCACAAGTATAAAACTACCGTATTTTCCGCACCATAAGGCGCCCTGGGTTATAAGCCGCGCCTTCAATGAACGGCATATTTCAAAACTTTGTCCACCTATAAGACGCCCCGTGTTATAAGCCGCATCTAACTGCGCTAAAGGAATGTCAAAAAAACAGGCGGATAGGTCAGTCAAACTTTAATAATATATTAAAAACCAGCATGATGTGGGCGCGCACGGAGTCGTATATCAACATGGACGGAGCTGCGTGAAAAAAGCCACCCGGCCTCTTCGCGTAAACTTACCTTAACCACTCGCTCATCTTTTCTTCATCCATCCCTTCGAGTTAGCTTTTATGATGATGCCGGCTGGAAAGGTCTCTTTTGGCAAGGTCTTCCTTTTGAATATCACCATGGGTGGAAGTTTCTGGCCATTAGCATGGCAAGCTAGAACCACAGTGAAGGATGACTTCTCATTCCCTGTGGTGCGAATATTCACCGTACGTGCTCCCGTTGTATCCACAGTGCGGTTCACAGGAATATCAAAAGTCAGTGGAACCTCGTCCATGTTGATAATGTTCTCTGGCCGGATCTTTTTTTCAGCTATCTTGTTTTTACAATATGCACGGAAAGTAGCCAGCTTTTCTTGAAAGTCTTTAGGCAGTTGCTGTGAAATAGTAGTCTGTGTGCGGATGGAGAGATTGCGTCTTTTCATGAACCGGATCCCTGTCGCTTAGTAGGAGCCATTTTGTGGTCTTTACAGATGTAAACACACAAAGGAAATGAAACGTACAGTAATATCCGCGCGCTTCTTCTTCTTCTACGCGGGCGGGTGGTTGCTTACAGTAGAAGAAGAAGCGCTTCCTGTTCTATGGGGGCGGGTGCTTACCTTGGCGGTTGCTTGCGTAGAAGAAGAAGCACTTCCTCTTCTACTGGGGAAAAAAGATGGCGGCTGTTTACCGTAGTTGCGAGACCGAAACTTTATGAAAATGAATCTTAATATTAATCCATATATAAAGCGCACCGGGTTATAAGGCGCACTGTCAGCTTTTGAGAAAATTTGTGGTTTTTAGGTGCGCCTTATAGTGCGGAAAATACGGTACTTTTATTTTATCCTACCCCTTTTGTTTTACACATTTAACTCAACTTGTACACACACTTTAATTCCATAAATAATAAAGTTCAATAAATAATTTAAAAAATTGTATTTCACAGTCAAAACATAAAATACAAACAGACGGAGTAGACATTGAAAGGGTAAATAAAACACTTTTGGGTGTAATAGATCAAATGAATTGGAAATCTCATGTAAAAAATATACAACATAAAGTAGCAAGAAACTGGTCAATAATTAATAAAGCAAAACATGTTCTGGACCAAAAATCACTTCATATTCTCTACTGCTCGCTACACTGCAAAAACTGAAATCTAAGTAAGATTAATAATCTCAAATAAGGGTGATATTTGCTTATTTTCTGTCTGATAAGATCATTCTTCTCACTGAGCAGATTTTATGTTAGTGTTTTACTTGTTTTAAGGGTTTTGGTCCTAAATGATCTCAGTAAGATATTACAGCTTGTTGCTGAGATTTGATGACCTATATTGAGTAAAACATGCTTGAAACTAGAATATCAACTGTTGCAAAGCTGTGTCATCAACACTCACAAGTATAAAACTACTTTTTTAAAGTAATTTCTTACTTCAAGCATGAACAAAAAAATCATGATGCCGAGCGCATATCATTATGTCAAGATAATGGCACTAGCATTTACTTAAAGAATATTTTTCAACATATTGAGCAAAAAGGTCTCTTTTATTTTTATTTTTTTTCTACCATGAAAAGTGCACTTGTTAGTGAGAATATACTTATTTTAAGGTATTTTTGGGTTCATTGAGGTTAGCTAATTTTACTTGTTTTGGAAAGTCTTGACAAGCCGAATTTTCTTGTTCTATTGGCAGATAATTTTGCTTAGTTCAAATAAAATACCCCTAATTTTTGTATTTTTTTTTTCTTGTTTTTGAACACTGACTTTTTGCAGTGTATGTGGAATTAAATTATGGAATGGATTAAGCCAGGGGTGTCAAACTCAAATACAGAGTGGGCCAAAATGTAAAACTGAACAAAGCCGCGGGCCAAGGTTGAACAAATTAACCTTTTTAATAGGGACCCAAACAAGTTTTGCATTGAATATTGAACAAGCAAGGCTTATATAACTTTATAGTGACATGCAAAATAAAGTTTCAAATAATAATAATAATTAAAAAATATCAGTGGCATATCAAATACATTTTAAATAAAAATTGAATGCCTCTTTTTCTATTTGCAGCCTTCTGAGGTATATATCAACAAACTTTTTCCACATGCTAATAAATTTGAAAATAAAATAACAATGAATAAACCAACCATTCAGGACTTTAAACTGCTCAGTTTGCAACACACGGGTCTAATCTGATGTGCCCAAGCCAGATACCTGCCATCTTTTCTTGGATGCTAGTTCATTAATGTCGGGGCTCAGGCTTTGAGCTGAGGCAACCTTCATTATCTAACGAAGTTGTTCATCAGTCATATCTCGTAGTCTACCCGGACCAGTCTTGGGGGCGTGCCTTAAAGGCGCTTTTAACGTCCTCTATGAGCTGTCGTCACGTCCGCTTTTCATCCATTCTAACAACGTGCCTGCCCAGCCACAAGATATGTGCGGCTTCTGTATGAACACACACGGGAATGCAACGCATACTTGATCAACAGCGATACAGGTTACACTGAGGGTGCCCTTTATAAACAACTTTAACATTGTTAGTAATATACGCCACACTGTGAATCCACACCAAACAAGAATGACAAACACATTTCGGGAGAACATCCGCACCGTAACACAACAGAACAAATACCCAGAACCCTTTGCAGCACTAACTCTTCCGGGACGCTACAATATACACCCCCGCTACCACCAAACCCCGCCCCCTCCCCCCACCTTGTAGCGTCCCGGAAGAGTTAGTGCCGCAAAGGGCTCTGGGTATTTGTTCTGTTGTGTTTATGTTGTGTTACGGTGCGGATGTTCTCCCAAAATGTGTTTGTCATTCTTGTTTGGTGTGGATTCACAGTGTGGCGTATATTTGTAACAACTTTAAAGTTGTTTATACGGCCACTCTCAGTGTAACCTGTATCACTATTGATCAAGTATGCGTTGCATTCACGTAAGTGGGCGTGCAGAAGCCGCACACATTATGTGACTGGGCCAGCACTCGTTGGACTGGATGGAAAGCGGATGTGATGATTTTCAGGAGGGGCACTGAAATCTGTGACTCTCCCAGGAGGGTTGGCAAGCATGAAAATTAGCGGTGAATGCGGTGTTACCACGGCACCGCCGCTGAATATAATCGCATGGCCAGCTCTGGTGTTAAATTAATATCGCCTCAAGGGCCAAGTGAAATTACACGGCAGGCCAAATTTGGCCCGCGGGCCAGAGTTTGACACCCATGGATTAAGCAAAGAAGTCACACAATGCACGAACATGATCCAGTTTAAGAAAATGTTCAAACCCGGTGTATGTAAAGTACAAGGAAGAAGAATTCTAAGAAACATTTTAAACCTGTTCAGTTTCTTTGGAACAAGCATACAATCCAATGTAATTCTTTGGAACAGGCATACAATGTATTTCTTTGGAACAAGCATACAATACAATGTAATTCATCACACATTTCCAGTTGTTTCATTACAGCACGTCCGAAAAGGAGTAGGAAGAAGCTGAGCTTGTTTAATCCTACCCCTTTTCATACATAGCAATTTTATCCTAATTTCGTTTTCTCTGTAACATAACGGTGAACAAATAAATAATTTAAAATATAATATACCATAGTAAGTAAACAAATATTAAACGCTTTTTTTTTTTTTTTTTTTTAAGGGTTAAAGATATTCATAATTTTTGTTCTGTGTACTTCATGAACACCTGTAGTTTGAACAGTCTCTTAAACTGAATCATAATAGTGCTTGGATTTCTTTGGTTAATCCATTTCATAGTTTAATTCCACATACTGATATGCGAAATGTTATCTGTTTTACAAGCTTACAAATGTTTTAAATTAGATTTTTCTCTTAGGTTATATTTCTCCTTTGTTGAGAAGAATTGTTGTACCGTACATTCTTGGGTAGCAGGTTATAGTTTGCTTTGTACTTCATTTTAGCTGTTTGCAAATGTACCAAATTGTTGAATTTCAATAATTAAGGGTTTGTATGTTCTGTATATCCAACATTACGTATTATTCTAATTGATCTTTTTTGTAACAGTTAGTGAATGAGGCGCACATTTGTAGTTATTTCTACACAATAACTCAGATATGGTAACGCTACACTGCAAAAAGTCAGTGTTCAAAAACAATAAAAAAAAATGAGGGGTATTTTATTTGAACTAAGCAGAATTATCTGCCAACAGAACAAGAAAATTCGGCTTGTCAAGACTTTGCAAAACAAGTAAAATTAGCTAACCTCAATGAACCCAAAAATACCTTTTTAAAATAAGTATAATCTCACTAATAAGTGCACTTTTCTTGGTAGAAAAAAAAAGAGACCTTTTTGCTCAATATGTTGAAAAATATTCTTAAATGAAGTAAATGCTAGTGCCATTATCTTGACATGATATGCGCTCGGCATTACATTTCTTGAAACCAGCAAACTTGTACTAAAAACTAATTTATTGTTCATAATGGAAAGGCAACAAGGCAAGCGCTTGTTACTCTCGGGGTCTCCTAGCCGCTCAGGCAAATTATTGTCTAAAAATGCATTTTTCCATCGACAACATGACATCATTGCGCCAAGTGCGTGCTCTTTCAGTCAATTAGTGCGCATATATACAGCCCGGCCCCCGGCCAAATTTTTTTTTAATTGTAATTTTGAAGAATTTATTTGAATCAACTATTTCTGTTCAAAATTGTTAGAAATGTTAAATGTTTAAATATTAACTGTCAGTTTACTGTACTGTGCCAACTGTACTACTATATGAGTACGTATTTTCTATTTCATTGAAAATAAAACAGCAAAGTTCATTTGGCTGTCATCTGTTTTGATTATGAGACACAATTGTGTCAAAGTCATGATTTATTTTTTCATGCTTGAAGTAAGAAATTATTACTTTATAAAAGTAGTTTTATACTTGTGAGTGTTGATGACACAGCTTTGCAACAGTTGATATTCTAGTTTCAAGCATGTTTTACTCAATATAGGTCATCAAATCTCAGCAACAAGCTGTAATATCTTACTGAGATCATTTAGGACCAAAACACTTAAAACAAGTAAAACACTCTAACATAAAATCTGCTTAGTGAGAAGAATGATCTTATCAGACAGAAAATAAGCAAATATCACCCTTATTTGAGATTATTAATCTTACTTAGATTTCAGTTTTTGCAGTGTAGTGAGCAGTAGAGAATATGAAGTGATTTTTGGTCCAGAACATGTTTTGCTTTATTAATTATTGACCAGTTTCTTGCTACTTTATGTTGTATTTTTTTTACATGAGATTTCCAATTCATTTGATTTATTACACCCAATAGTGTTTTATTTACCCTTTCAATGTCTACTCCGTCTGTTTGTATTTTGTGTTTGACTGTGAAATACAAGTTTTTAAATTATTTATTGAACTTTATTATTTATGGAATTAAAGTGTGTGTACAAGTTGAGTTAAATGTGTAAAACAAAAGGGGTAGGATAAAATAAGCTGTGCTTCTTCCTACTCCTTTTTGGACATGTCAAGAAAAACGGAAATATGTGATGTCATATTGTAACTGTATGCGTGTTTAGGGGGGAAAAAAGAAAAACTCAAACCATAACCACCATGTTTAAAGCTGAATTTAAACATTAATGCAAGTGTAAAAAGTTCACCACTGCCACTATGTTGACATTTTAAAAACTGTCAAACACCCACACTTGATTTTATCGACAATGGCGAAAGCATATGCACCTCATGAATTTCCTTTTTTTTAAATGTTAAAAAAAAAAGCTAACCACTGTTGGAAACAAGTCTATCCTAGGTTTAATGGAAAGTGAGGATGCTTATGGTCACACTAGAGCAGTGATTCTGGGCTCCATCTTGTGGTACGCCAAAGATTTGATTCATTAAGTACAGTGTTTTATTTTCCTATATTCCATCCTTGCCAACATTGAGACCTCCGATTTCGGGGGGGGGGGCGTGGTTGGGGGCGTGGCTAAAAGGGGAGGAGTATATTTACAGCTAGAATTCACCAAGTCAAGTATTTCATATTATCTATATATATATATATATATATATATATATATATATATATATATATATTATATATAAATAGTTTAATTTCAGTGTTCATTTATTTACACATATACACACACATAACCATCTACTCATTGTTGAGTTAAGGGTTGAATTGTCCATCCTTGTTCTATTCTGTCACTATTTTTCGAACCATGCTGAACACCCTCTCTGATGATGCATTGCTGTGTGGCACGCACAAAAGTGCTTTCATCAAATGCACTAGATGGCAGTATTGTCCTGTTTAAGAGTGTCACAACATTGCTGTTTACGGCAGACGAACTGCTTTACGGTTGACAAAAACGTGACTGCTGTTGTGTGTTGCTGCCGCGCTGGGAGGACGTTAATAAAACTGCCTAACAATAAACCCACATAAGAAGCCAAGAACTCGCCCTCCATCATTCTACAGTTATAACGTGATTGGGCAGGTATGCTGTTTAAATTGTGGGTTAATACTCAAATAAAATATTTGTTATTATGGACCTGAGTCCGCCTGAATTTCGGGAGAAAATTTGTCCCGGGAGGTTTTCGGGAGAGGCGCTGAATTTCGGGAGTCTCCCGGAAAATCCGGAAGGGTTGGCAAGTCTGCTATATTCAAACAGTGTTGCTGTTAAAACTAATGTTACAGTGAACACAATTAAAGCTCTTCCTCATTAATGAATACTTAGGCCTACTACGCTACTGTATTTTAGCGTTAGTCATTATGGTGGTACTCGGAGAGCCAAATGTTTTCTGAAGTGGTGCTTGGTGAAAAAAGTTTGAGTACGTGTAAAAGGAAAAGCCAAATAAAAAGCAAAACAAGCTCAATTATTTACAAAGCTGGGTCCTTCGTAAATTTAAATATTTTGTTGTTTTCTTTGCTCAGGCCATCTCTGGAGGAAAAGGTAGAAACAACATCCGACTTTCAGGTGGTGCAGTATGAGCCGGCCCATCGCGGCTCCATCAACACCGTCACCACCATGGGCCCAGACCTGTGTGTTTCCGGGGGTACCGACCAGGTAACGCTACACTCTTTTGCAGGCAGTGCCTTCAAGTGAGGCTCCGTCGTCGTTTTTGTGTTCTAATCAATGTTCAGTACTGGTTGGTCATTAGGATGGCAAGGAACATAAGAGCACTCGCTCGAGGTAAAACGTTTGTTTTCAAATTCTACTTGATCGCATACATTTTTTTTTTTTAAACTAAAAATCATTTGGTTTCACCTTATTTGTATAAGTCCATGTGCCTAGCTGCCTCCAGGAAAAGCTATTACGGTACCGTATTTTTCGGAGTATAAGTCGCACCGGCCGAAAATGCATAATAAAGAAGGAAAAAAACATAAGTCGTATTTTTTGGGGAAATAAATTTGATAAAAGCCAACACCAAGAATAGACATTTGAAAGGCAATTTAAAATAAAGAATAGTGAACAACAGGCTGAATAAGTGTACGTTATATGAGGCATAAATAACCAACTGGTATGTTAACGTAACATATTATGGTAAGAGTCATTCAAATAACTATAACATATAGAACATGCTATACGTTTACCAAACAATCTGTCACTCCTAATCGCTAAATCCCATGAAATCTTAAGTCTAGTCTCTTACGTGAATGAGCTAAATAATAATATTTCATATTTTACGCTAATGTGTTAATAATTTCACACAAGTCGCTCCTGAGTATAAAAAAAAAACTGCTACTTATAGTCCGAAAAATACGGTAATGGCAGGGGTTTGTCTGTTAGCAATATAATAACGGTTATGGATCGATTTTGATGACATTTTTTAGGAAATTTCCCAAAAAAACAATGTCTCTTCTACTACAAACACACCTCACTTCCTGCTATCGGTGTTCCACGAGGACTCTAGGAGATGTAGTTTATTTTCAGACCCGGCCAACGCTAAAGGGGCAGGGAAAAAAACTCCACGCCAAGTTTTCGTTAGATATTGTCACGCATCATCATTTTACCATGAATTGATTAACGTGGACCCCGACTTAAACAAGTTGAAAAACTTATTCGGGTGCTACCATTTAGTGGTCAATTGTACGGAATATGTACTGTACTGTGCAATCTACTAATAAAAGTTTCAATCAATCACGGCGTTACTGTAAAGACTTTCAAACCGAAAGTGCGGTATCTACAATACCATTACGCCCCTACTTCATAGCACACGCAAAGCTGATCTGCTGAATGTGTGCAAAGTGGTTGTCTGTCAAGTTGGCAAAATAAGGCATGCAATCCATTTTGCTTTTGTCTTCATTATGCAAACTATATGCTGATCATCACATTGGGAGGAGGAAATGCTAATATATATTTTTAGCACGCTCAGTTTGACTTATCAACATTTATCCAGTTTGCAAACACTGTTTTGCATTTTTTTAAATTATTTTTTTATATGACTCGCACAGACTATTGACGGACGAGAATCCTCCGTCCTATGTGTCAACATTTTGGACAGTCGGAAATAAAAGATATTAGACATTGTTTATTAGGCTATTTTATCATTTTATAGCTGCTGGATGGCTTATGGGGCTGATTTTTTATTTTTTTATTTTTTTTAAATAAATTCAATTGATGGTGTTTTTTATAGTCTTCAATTTTGTTTTGTTTTGAAAATTATAATATACCTATACATGAAGACGTCTCTCGTTATGCATTTTTCTTGCGTTTGTCATTCCAGTCTCAGTAATGCGCTGGTGATGCAATCCGCAGCCTCGCGCACAGAATTAAGTGTCTGTGTGCATATGTTTCTGTTGAGATTGCCATTCAGAAAAGGTCTTGCATAATTATAGATGTGTGCTGCACACAGATAGGCGCATGATATCATGAATGTGCAGAAAATGATCAAATGTCTTTGGTAAAAGCCCTCTATGCACGAAAAATCCTAATTTAAACGAGGCGGTCTGCACCGCTTTTCAATTGCACGCGCAGTGTTGGTAGATCACGCCCACTCATAGTACACGCTATAAATAAAATAATAAATGGGTTGTACTTGTATAGCGCTTTTCTACCTTCAAGGTACTCAAAGCGCTTTGACACTACTTCCACATTTTACCCATTCACACACACATTCACACACTGATGGAGGGAGCTGCCATGCAAGGCAGCTAACCAGCACCCATCAGGAGCAAGGGTGAAGTGTCTTGCTCAGGACACAACGGACATCTTATTTTTTTTGCACAAGCTGTTTGGTGCATGGTATTTGGAGCCGAGTAAATCGAGCCCGTCGTGGAGAAGAGTGACCTGTCCTCTTTTTCAGGATGTGTAATTTAAATTCAACATTTTTTTTCTGAATAAAATGTATTGAATCATACAGAAAAGTATTTTTCATAAAATTTTCAGTAGAGATGTCCGATAAATCGGGCTGCCGATGTTATTGGCAGATAAATGCTTTAAAATGTAATATCGGAAATTATCGGTATCTGTAAGTAAAATTTATGACTTTTTAAAGCGCCGCTGTGTACACAGACATAGGGAGAAGTACAGAGCGCCAATAAACCTTAAAGGCACTGCCTTTGCGTGCCGGCCCAATCACATAATACCTCCGGCTTTTCACACACAAGTGAATGCCATGCATACTTGGTCAACAGCCATACAGGTCACACTGAGGGTGGCCGTATAAACAACTTTAACACTGTTACAAATATGTGCCACACTGTGAACCCACACCAAACAAGAATGACAAGCACATTTCGGGAGAAAATCCGCACCGTAACAAAACAAATACCCAGAACCCTTTGCAGCACTAACCCTTCCGGGACACTACAATATACACCCCCCGCTACCCAGCCCCGCCCACCTCAACCTCCTCATACTCTCTCAGGGAGAGCATTTCCCAAATTCCAAGCTGCTGTTTTGAGGCGTGTTAAAAAAAAAAAAAAAAATGCATTTTGTGACTTCAATAAGCACTGGCATTTTTTTCCATAACTTGAGTTGATTTATTTTGGAAAACCTTGTTACATTGTTTAATGCATCCAGCGGGGAATCACAACAAAATTAAGCATAATGTGTTAATTCCACGACTGTATGTATCGGTAATTAAGAGTTGGACATCAGATATCGGCAAAAAAGCCATTATCGGACATCTCTAATTTGCAGTTCAATTATTTTTTTTTAAATTTTTGATTACTGTTCATGAAAATGACTGATTGTTCCAGGAGTGCAGTGAGAATTGTCAAAGCAAGTGAATGTGTTTGTGTTTCATGAAGGTGGTGGTTGTGTACGACTGGAAACAAGGCCGTGCGTGTCAGTCCTTCCAGGGCCACAACAGAGAGGTTACCAAGGTAACGTCAATACTGCTGGTTGGAAACCGCCACCAATTTAACGCAAACGCATTCTTTAAAATCCAGTTGGCGTGTTATCCGGGCAGTACGTGGATCTTTAGCGGCTCACGGGACAAGACTGTCCTCATGTGGGACCTGAACCAGGGGGACGAGCCTATTCAGGAATTCAGCGGACATGAGTTAGTGGTCAACGGACTGGCTGTCAGCCCTGGTATACATATTAACACACGCGCACCTACTCACCTTCTGTACCCTAAAATCAATGTGATGTACTTTTAACAAATATCATCGGGCTTTGCAGATGGACGAAAATTGTGCACAGGCTCCCGAGACAACTGGATGTGCTTGTGGGACATCGAATCTGCCAAATGCGAGCAGAGACACAACATCTCCAGAAACCTGGTGAGAACAATAGACTTGTTTTGTTGCATGCACTCTCGCTTGCCAAGAATGCACTGGTACATGTATTTAAAAAAACTAAAAAAAAAACTGCCTAGTCATGAGATACTGACATTGGCCAATGTCTGTCACTGTGCAGGTGACTCATGTGTGCTGGGTGCCAGGGAGCACCTCAGTGGTCCAGACCTCGGAGGACAAGACCATACGGTACAAACAGGTTTTGCCACTAGACAACTATGCAAAGCAGCTAAGATAAGATTTAGTAAGATGATAACACGCCTGGGTGCTTTTTTGACATGTTTCTCATGCCCTGAGCCACTCAAATGTGTAAATCATTTTAAAAACAAATGATTAACAACTTTAGTTAGCGTATAGGAAATAGTTAAATGTCTAAATTTGATTACATTTAGAAAGTACACTGCAAAAAGTCAGTGTTCAAAAATTTGGGGTATTTTATTTGAACTAAGCAAAATTATCTGCCAATAGAACAAGAAAATTTGGCTTGTCAAGACTTTCCAAAACAAGTAAAATTAGCTAACCTCAATGAACCCAAAAATACATTAAATAAGTATATTCTCACTAATAACTGTACTACTATATGAGTACGTATTTTCTATTGTTTCATTGAAAATAAAACTGCAAATTCCATTTGGCTGTCATCTGTTTTAATGAGACACAATTGTGTCAAAGTAATTTTTTTTCATGCTTGAAATTATTACTTTTATACTTGTGTTGATGACACAGCTTTGCAACAGTTGATATTCTAGTTTCAAGCATGTTTTACTCAATATAGGTCATCAAATCTCAGCAACAAGCTGTAATATCTTACTGAGATCATTTAGGACCAAAACCCTTAAAACAAGTAAAACACTCTAACATAAAATCTGCTTAGTGAGAAGAATTATCCATCAGACAGAAAATAAGCAAATATCACCCTTATTTGAGATATTTATTCTTACTTAGATTTCAGTTTTTGCAGTGTATTAAATTTCACAAGGGCAGCACGGTGGAAGAGGGGTTAGTGCGTCTGCCTCACAATACGAAGGTCCTGAGTAGTCGTGAGTTCAATCCCGGCCTCGGGATCTTTCTGTGTGGAGTTTGCATGTCCTCCCCGTGACTGTGTGGGTTCCCTCCGGGTACTCCGGCTTCCTCCCACCTCCAAAGACATGCACCTGGGGATAGGTTGATTGGCAACACTAAATTGGCCCTAGTGTGTGAATGTGAGTGTGAATGTTGTCTGTCTATCTGTGTTGGCCCTGCGATGAGGTGGCGACTTGTCGAGGGTCTACCCCGCCTTTCGCCCGATTGTAGCTGAGATAGGCTCCAGCGACCCCGAAGGGAATAAGCGGTAGAAAATGGATGGGATGGATGGATAAATTTCACAATGTTAACTTTTTTGTCCTTTTTAAAAAAAAAAAAAAAAAAAAAAAAAAAAAAAGTTTTCAGTAACTTTATTCTCACTTTCTCAGTGTAGCCCTCAAACTTCATTTTTCCTGTTACTAGGTGGAATTTCTGTAACTGATTTATTTAGAGCAGTGTTTTTCAACTTTTTCTGAGTCGAGGCACATTTTTTTTCATTGGAAAAAATCCCAAGGCACACCACCAGCAGCAAACATAAAAAAAAATAATTAGACTCAGCAGCTGATATTTACAGAAAAGTCGTTCTCGCAATTGTTGGATATAAATTCAAACCATAACAAGCATGCATCACTATACAGTAGCTCTTGTCTCAAAGTAGGTGTACTGTCACATCACGCTGTGACTTATTTTGAGTTTTTTGGTGTTTTCCTGTGTAGTTAGTTTTTGTCTTGCACTCCTATTTTGTTGATTATCATGGACGGATGTACTTTGTGGACCCCGTCTGCTGCTCCACACGCTGTAAGTCTTTGCTGTCGTCCAGCATTCTGTTTTTGTTTACTTTGCAGCTAGTTCAGTTTTAGTTTCGTTTTTCATAGCCATCCCTAAGCTTCAATGCGTTTTTGTTTATTTTTGGTTTAAGCATTAGTTCCTTTTTTTTTTTTACCTACCTGCGTACTGCCTCTCGCTGTTGTCTGCATATTGTAATCATGTTCCTGACGTCTACAAAGCAATTAGCTACTGCTGCCACCTACTGATATGGAAGAGTATCAGTTACTCTGCCGAGCTCTTGACAGCACAGACAATGACTGGTTTGCAAAAAACATTTTTAACCCAATTAGGGGAAATTACATAATTTCCCACGGCATACCAGACAATATCTCATGGTACACTAGTGTGCTGCGGCACAGTGGTCGGAAAAACACTGATTTAGAGGTCGTATAATTTGTTTCTACATTTAAAACACTTCCTTGTGGTCTACATAACATGTAATGGTGGTTCTTTGGTCAACATCTTACATGGATTTTGTTTTACAAACCATCTTCAAGTCACTTTGTCTCTTCAGAGTGCACCATTTTGTGGGCGGTCTTATTTACGTGCCTTAGCCCTCTTCCAGGCCAGGTCCCCTATGACTGCATTTCCATCATGTCAATTTGTAGCGCTTTCAAATGGACTCTACAGACAGACTGAAGTTAAAAGTATATGCTACTTTGTATTTGAAATGGCAACTGCAGAGGATGCATGTGCATGTACGAGCCAGTCTGCCCCAAAAAAAGGAACTCATTGACTACAGCTGAATCAAAACTGCTGACTAACGCAACGCTCTTTGGGTAAACCTATGTATGGAGATATCTACTGTTGTAAGGAAACATGCGTTACTCAAACTCCAAACGGCTTTGAAGCAAGTTTGAAAGAAGGCAAGATTGTTTTATAAATATCTCCGCATCGTTCACATTCATGGGACTTATCGGGATCCATGAATTGATTAACGTGGACCCCGACTTAAACGAGTTGAAAAACTTATTGGGGTTTTACCATTTAGTGGTCAATTGTACAGAATATGTACTGTACTGTGCAATCTACTAATAAAAGTCTCAATCAATCCCTTCCATCCATCCATCCATCCATTTTCTACCGCTTATTCCCTTTTGGGGTCGCGGGGGCGCTGGAGCCTATCTCAGGAATTGTTGGATAATAAGAGCCTTCTAAATTTGTTTTATAAAATGTCATGTTGGAAAGACAGACGACGAAACTACAAGTTTACACTTGCACAAAAATACATTTACATGTCAAGTTTGCAATTGAATAACTGCTGTATTGTGTATAAATGAGACATAAAAATAGTACCATATAGCACACTGAAAAAAATGTTCAAAAACAAGAAAAAAAAATACAAAAATGAGGTATTTTATTTGAACTAAGCAAAATTATCTGCCAATAGAACAAGAAAATTCGGCTTGTCAAGACTTTCCAAAACAAGTAAAATTAGCTAACCTCAATGAACCCAAAAATACCTTTTTTTTTAAAAAATAAGTATATTCTCACTAAGTGCACTTTTCTTGGTAGAAAAAAAAGACCTTTTTTGCTCAATATGTTGAAAAATATTCTTAAATTAAGTGCTCGTGCCATTATTTTGACAATGATATGCAAAAAAAAAGTAGTTGATGACACAGCTTTGCAACAGTTGATATTCTAGTTTCAAGCATGTTTTACTCAATATCGGTAATAAAATCTCAGCAACAAGCTGTAATATCTTACTGAGATCATTTAGGACCAAAACACTTAAAACAAGTAAAACACTCTAACATCAAATCTGCTTAGTGAGAAGAATTATCTTATCAGACAGAAAATAAGCAAATATCACCCTTATTTGAGATATTTAATCTTACTTAGATTTCAGTTTTTGCAGTGTAGGGGCAATGTAACTGCTGTAGATATTATTTGAAGCATTACTTTTTCGTAACAGTAGTGTAAAAACTAAATTTTTGGGACAAATTACTAGTTGGGAAACAAGGACCCATTAGTAACACAGGGAAATTGCAGCTCACCAACTACAGATTTGCACATGTTTTGGGGATGGCTGTGACATGCTGTAATGGGTGTTGTGTCATGTGGTCGCACAGGGTGTGGGACAGTCGCTCGTGGAAGGTGACCAACACGTTCCCGGCCAAGCAGTACATCCAGACGCACTGTGACGTTTCTCCCGATGGATACTACCTGGTGTCCAGCAGCAACGGCTTTGGGGGCCAAGGCTGTGAAGCCACGGTAAGACCGCCTCCCGTCCGGAGACTGATATTTAGCACCTGGAGTGCTTTGCGTTCCCAGTGCACACGCTAATGTAATGTAGTCATTTTTTGCACGGCCTCATTTTTGGAAATGGACTCGCCATGTGAACACAAGAACGGACTGCCTCCTGTGGGTTCACTATTAGTCCTAAAGTCATTTAAAAAGGACTGAAATCTGAGGACATCCCTGAAGTGGATCAGAACATGGCAGGGGTGTAACGGTACACAAACATTTCGGTTCGGTACCTACCTCGGTTTAGAGGTCACGGTTCGGTTCATTTTCGGTACAGTAAGAAAACAACAAAATATAAATTTTTGGGTTATTTTACCAAATTTGCAAAATCTTTCATCAAAAATATTTTTCTTGGTGGAATATTTGATGTGAAGTAATCGGAACCTTGGATAGGTCAATAATTCATAGTTGATTTTGATTCAATATTATGTTTTGAGCAATGACAGTTTGAAAGGAAAAAAAAACAGCTTTGTTTTATTAGTCAACATTGCAAGTTTTTCTAAATTACATTTCACCTTTAAGCTTTTTTATTTCACCTTTGTTTTGTTTATTTGAATAGTATTTTTAGAATGTGGCATGGGCCTTTAAAACATTAGCTGTGGGCTTCAAATGGCCTCCGGGGCACACTTTTGACACCCCTGCTATAGATAATAAAAAAATTAAATCTGATAAATCTATGGATAAAAAGCAGAGCCTGGCGACGCATGCGCGTTTATCATAACTCTCTCTCTCTCTCTCTGTCTCTGCCCCTCCCTCACCAATGCTGCTGCGCACTATTAGTTTTGTTTTTAACCCCTTCTTAACCCTGAACGTACATTGAAAATACACGCAACCCTAACTCAAAATGCCAGACATTTGAGACATTTAAGAAACTCCGCCATGACAGCTCCACAAAAGGACATGTCCGGTGAAAAGAGGACGTATGGTCACTCTATCGTAGCCTGTTAGCTGCTAGCATGCCGTGTGTTTTTGATTGATTGAAGCTTTTATTAGTAGATTGTACAGTACATATTGACCACTAAATGGTAACACCTAATAAGTTTTCAACTTTTTTAAGTCGGGGTCCACGTAAATCAATTCATGGTAGTGTTGTGCCTCGGTGTTCATTGTTTACACAACGTGCGTTACGCTACTTAATATGTCCGTGTGGAAACTCGTTCGGTACACCTCCGAACCGAACCCCCGTACCGAAACGGTTCAATACAAATACACGTACCATTACACCCCTAGAAAATAGAGTGCAATTTTTTCAAACTTGTGTTACTAAATGTTGCGTCACAGTGCATATAAAACCACTAAGTCCTACAAGAGAACAATTGATATGATTGTCATGTTAGTATGGCGGTCCTTGTATTCATGTGGTGGTCTGTTTTGAGGGTTTGAACCTTTACTCTTGTTTTAGTGAGTGTTCACACATGCACTGCAAAGGAATTTTTTTTGCACTTTCATTGCTCGTTGACCTACTTCTGACCCAAAACAATGAAGTAAAATTGAATCAACTTGTTTATTTGTATGTTAAAGGGGGACCTCGGAGGATAATCTACATCTAAAACACTTCCTTGTGGTCTGAAAGTATTCGATATGCTTTGGTGTCAATTTTGATCCAGTCATTTTTTTATAATCCGTTTTGAGTCTTTCTGCAAGATGCTCGTTTGTGGAGGTGTTACCAGATTGCAAATGAAACATTTCCCCACCCTCTCCAACATTATAGTCAGGGTCGCCTTCCCTCCAACAATATAATCACGGTCGCCTTATTCCCCGCTCCCCTGCCCAAAAACAGTTTTTGGGGAAAAAAAACAACAAAAAAAAACGTCTTAATGGAACAGAACAGCGACTATGCAAAAATGATCACCCATTTAAAAAAAAATAAAAATCGTTCATGAATAAATCTTCAGCTCAGGTAAGGCAGTGCATTATGTGGCCTTCATCATAATTGATCTTTTTTGGAAATGTACACTGTTTACATATGTAGTCTTAGTTGCCGCTGTTTTTATTTTTTTCATTATTTATTTTTATTTTTTTCCCCCATCCATTTTCTACCGCATGTCCCTTTTGGGGTGGCGCGGGGTGTTGGAGCCTATCTCTGCTGCATTCAGGCGGAAGGCGGGGTACACCCTGGACAAGTCGCCACCTCATCGCAGGGCCAACACAGACAGACATGGTCAAAAATAAACAATATATACATTCATCAGGTCATTAAATAAATTGAAAAAAAATCTGCTTTTAGCACCATTTGTCTATTATACCCATGCCAATATTATATGAAAATACTTTTATCCTACCCTATTTGTTTCCTCAGCCTGAAGCAGAGGACAGAGCGTGATTTAACATCCAAATAAGTAAATCCGCCTCGCTATGTCACAACGTTGCCAGACAGCAAAACCCTGCAAACAGTCATCCAAAAATGCATGCAAGCTCACACCAAAATGCATAAACATGATTTGATGCTTTGGTATTGTTTAACATGAGTATCCAGAGTAACAACACCTCAAGTCCCAAGCTGTTTACATGCTTTTTTTTTTTTATTTCTTTGCTATTTGGGCTTATTGGACCCTAATTAGAATAAAAACTAAAAATCATCTTTTGATATGATGTACTCAGTCCATAAGTACACAAATGTGTACTTCATGTTTAGTGACATGCTAATTCTTATTTTTACACTTTTCTTGTTCCAAATTCCATTGTATGTTATACTCTTCTGACACCACCAGATGATATGGTATAAGTGGCCATAAGACCCCAATTCGGTAGTGTACACAATTTTGGAAATAAGAGCTAAAAGGTGCTGTCCACGCATGTGGCTACTAAGCCTTTTAGAGCAGTGGTTCTTAACCATGGTTCGATCGAACCCTAGAGGTTCGGTGAGTCGGCCTCAGGGGTTCGGCGGAGGTTAAGACCAGTGTTGGGTCTAACGCGTTACAAAGTAACGCGTTACTGTAACGCCGTTAGTTTCGGCGGTAACTAGTAATCTAACGCGTTATTTTTTTATATTCAGTAAACTCAGTTACAGTTACTACATGATGCGTTACTGCGTTATTTTACGTTATTTTTCATGTAGTATCGGATAGAAACAGAAGATCTGAGTGTTTTTATTGCAGCGGTGGAAAAGAAAAGGCGTGCTTTGTGTGGGTGGGGGCGGGGGAGACTACCATACCGCAGTTGAGGAGCGCAAGGGAGACGTTCCTCCAGGGCCTAACAACCTTCACTTTACCCGGCAGTGGGTCTTTACAGCTGAGGGTGAATGACAAGACGGGCGGTTTGTTGCAACTTTGTGACTTTATTGGACGCAGCCATCCACCAAGATAGAGCACCTGCACGCACTCACTGTCGCCGCTCGCTCACCTCTCTCGACCACTCACTCACTGACGTCACTCACCTCACACGCTGTCATATCTTAAAGGGCCACACACACACATACGCAACTCTCATAACAACTAACAAGACATCATGGCAAAGCCAGAAGTCGAGTTTTTTTAACATGGAGACATTCTCAATACTTTTCTTTTGTCGAGCACAAAGAAAATAACATTTTAGTTAAATGTAAGTTGTGTCTTTGTTCAAAGATCCTATCTACTTAAAGTTAAAGTGCCATTATGTTGCAGCTATTTAAAATAGTTTTGTCAATTTGTTCTGGCCTGAAATAAATTGGCCCTTTGAAACATATCTTTGTCTTTGTGTGTTGTATGTAGACCACATTGCTTAGCAGAGTTCAGTGATGCAAATGCATGTCAAGTTGATTATTCTCCAGTGCAATAACTGTACTGAAATGAAGGCTAAAAGGGCATTAATGGGAGCCTTTAAAAAAAAAGGGAAAAAAAGAAGTAACTAAATAGTTACTTTTCACAGTAACGCATTACTTTTTGGTGTAAGTAACTGAGTTACTTTTGAAAAAGTAACTAGTAACTGTAACTAGTTACTGGTTTTCAGTAACTAACCCAACACTGGTTAAGACACATCCGACTTATCGTGTAAATAAAAACTTCTCCCTATCAGCGTATTCTGGATGACCCCCAAACAATGTTCCCTCTAATTTTCCATCTGATTTGCAGGTTGTTTGATTGAAACTTGTACTAGTAGATTGCAAAGGAAGAGAATACATTATATGAAACAGTTCAGTACATATTCCGTACGATTGACCACTAAATGATAAAACCCGAATAAGTTTTTCAACTTGTTTAAGTCGGGGTCCACGTCAATCAATTCACGGTAATGTGTGTAATTTGTTGTGAGTTCATGCACTGTTGGTTTTGTTCTTTGAACAAGGTGATGTTCATTTTGTGCACCAGTAAAAAAAACATAACTATTTTTTGAATTGAAAAAACATTTTATTTTTCACTAAAGGGTTCGGTGAATGCGCATATGAAACTGGTGGGGTTCGGTACCTCCAACAAGGTTAAGAACCACTGCTTTTAGATGTTTTAATAGGACAACATTAATCACAGGTCCCCTTTAACTTGAAGCAAATTATCCAGTGATATTTTCATGTTTAAAGAAAAAAAAAAGTGCGTTCTGATCTGCGTCTACAGCTGTGGGACCTTCGTCAGCCGGGTTGCAAGGTGGTGGAGTACCGAGGTCACCTGCAGACCACTGCGTGCTGCGTCTTCCTGCCCACGCCTCCCGGGGGCACTGCTCTGATAGCGACGTCCTCCCACGACAGCTCCGTCAAAATCTGGGACCAGAAGTCCGCAGGTGTGCGAGGTTACATTATAGTCTACGTATTTCAACCCTCCCTTTTTTTACGTTTCTACGCTCTGTCTAGTCTGCTTAGGGACGCTGTCGCTGGACGGCGCCGGTCCTCTGGTGTCTTTGGCACCGAGTGACTCGTCCAATGTGCTGTGCGCCAGCTTCAACAGCGGCCTCCATCACATCCAGGTCATCCAAGGATCAAGCCAGGGTCAAAGTTCCGGGGCGGATGGAGCGAGTGGCCTGGACGTTAGACTGGTGTCCCGCTTCTGACAGCCGTCTTTTTCTACAAGCTAGTTTTTTAACGAAGATTTGGTTTTAGGATTTGGATCCATTTTCTATGAAGCTTATGCTGTTGTGGACTTAAAAGCAAAGGCGGACCACAGCCTCGAGTGGCGCTCAATCACAGCCTGCAGCAGTCAACTATGTGAACCACTGCACCACCAAAGGAAGGTATACTTGGACCTTTTTCTCAAAAGGTAACAATTGTTTTTTTTTTTTCATACTGCCAAATAGAAAGTTGTACTTTTTTGTAGAATGGGACTGTAATGCCATGCTAGTTTTAGCATTTTAGTATTTAAAATGAAGCATGTTTTTAACCGACCAAGCAGCAGATAGTCTAAACTATGCATCGTCCTTTACTAATTTTTAGGTAACTTTGAACAAGTGGGAATATCATTTTTTGCAGAACAAACAAACAAAATAAATCTGTTCTGTGACACTGTTACCGTCTAAAGCGTTTGTTTGCACTTAAATCATGTTTGTCCATGTGGCTTTGTAGCAGATATGGCAGTAAAGCTTTGCGGTGTCCTGGCTGGACCACATTGTATAACCCAAAAAGGACAGTAGGTGATGCTGCTTTTTACACCCTCAATGTTTTTACTGTACTTACATTTAATACATTCATCACAATCATAGTTAAAGTTAAAGTACCAATGATTGTCACACACACACTAGGTGTGGCGAAATTATTCTCTGCATTTGACCCATCACCCTTGATCACCCCCTGGGAGGTGAGGGGAGCAGTGGGCAGCAGCGGTGGCTGCGCCCGGGAATCATTTTGGTGATTTAACCCCCAATTCCAACCCTTGATGCTGAGTGCCAAGCAGGGAGGTAATGGGTCCCATTTTTATAGTCTTTGGTATGACTCGGCCGGGATTTGAACTCCCAACCTACCGCTTGCCAACCCTCCCGGATTTTCCGGGAGACTCCCGAAATTCAGCACCTCTCCCGAAAACCTCCCGGGACAAATTTTCTCCCGAAATTCAGGCGGACTCAGGTCCATAATAACAAATATTTTATTTGAGTATTAACCCACAATTTAAACAGCATACCTGCCCAATCACATTATAACTGTAGAATTATGTAGGGTGAGTTCTTGGTTTCTTATGTGGGTTTATTGTTAGGCAGTTTCATTAACGTCCTCCCAGCGCGGCAACACACAACAACAGCAGTCACGTTTTTCGTCTACCGTAAAGCAGTTCGTCTGCCGTAAACAGCAATGTTGTGACACTTAAACAGGACAATACTGCCATCTACTGCATTTGATGAAAGCACTTTTGTGCGTGCCACACATCAATGCATCATCAGAGAGGGTGTTCAGCATGGTTCGAAAAATAGTGACAGAGAATAGAACAAGGATGGACAATTCAACCCATAACTCAACAATGAGTAGATGAGTGTTGTGTGTGTGTAAATAAATGAACACTGAAATTAAAGTATTTATTTTATATATATATATATATATATATATATATATATATATATATGTATATATACTGTATATATATATGTATGTATGTGTGTGTATATAATATGAAATACTTGACGTTCAGTGAATTCTAGCTGTGTGTGTATGTACACACATATATATATATATATATATATATATATAGCTAGAATTCACTGAACGTCAAGTATTTCTTATATATATATATATATATAAGAAATACTTGACGTTCAGTGAATTCTAGCTACCCTATATATATATATATATATATATATATATATATATATATATATATATATAATGTGTATATGTGTGTGTATATGTATGTGTATATATAAAGAAATACTTGACGTTCAGTGAATTCTAGCCATATATATATATATATATATATATATATATATATATATATATATATATATATATATATATATTTGTGTGTACGTATGTGTGTACATACACACACACACACAGCTAGAATTCACTGAACGTCAAGTATTTCATTCATATATATATATATATATGAAATACTTGACTTGGTGAAATCTAGCTGTAAATATACTCCTCCCCTTTTAGCCACGCCCCCGTCCCACCACGCCCACCCCTACCCCCCGAAATCGGAGGTCTCAAGGTTGGCAAGTATGATCACAATTGTAGTCTGTAATAGTGTACATGGTGGAATCCAAATTTAGTCTTGTATTGCTACCTAGTGCACTGCAAGAAGTCAGTGTTCAAAAACAAGGGAAAAAAAATACAAAATGAGGGGTATTGTATTTGAACTAATTATCTGCCAATAGAACAAGAAAATTTGGCTTTTTGTCAAGACTTTCCAAAACAAGTACAATTAGCTAACCTCAATGAACCCAAAATTACCTTAAAATAAGTATATTCTCACTAATAAGTGCACTTTTCTTGGTAGGAAAAAAAAAAGAAACTTTTTTGCTCAATATGTAGAAAAATATTCTTAAATTAAGTAAATGGTAGTGCCATTATCTTGACATAATATCATATGCGTTCGGTATCATGGTTTTTTTTTTTGTTCATGCTTGAAGTAAGAAATTACTTTAAAAAAGTAGTTTTATACTTGTGAGTGTTTACACAGCTTTGCAACAGTTGATATTCTAGTTTCAAGCATGTTTTACTCAATATAGGTCATCAAATCTCAGTAACAAGCTGTAATATCTTACTGAGATCCTTTAGGACCAAAACCCTTAAAACAAGTAAAACACACTAACATAAAATCTGCTTAGTGCATACTTGCCAACCTTGAGACCTCCGATTTCGGGAGGTGGGGGGGTGTGGTTAAGAGGGGAGGAGTATATTTACAGCTAGAATTCACCAAGTCAAGTGTGTGTGTAATACTTGAATTTCAGTGTTCATTTATTTACACATATACACACTCATCTACTCATTGTTGAGTTAAGGGTTGAATTGTCCATCCTTGTTCTATTCCGTCACTATTTTTCTAACCATGCTGAACACCCCCGTCTGATGATGCATTCTGCTTCGTCTCCTTGTTTTGTGCGCAGTAGATGTTGTCACATATGCATGTACAGTAGATGGCAGAATTGTCCTGTTTAAGAGTGTCACAACATTGCTGTTTACGGCAGACGAACTGCTTTACAGTAGACGAAAACGTGACTGTGTGTTGTTGCTGCGCTGGGAGGACGTTAATGAAACTGCCTAACAAATAAACCCACATAAGAAACCAAGAACTCGCCCTCCATCATTCTACAGATATAAAGTAATTGGGCAGGCACGCTGTTTATATTGTGGGAAAGCGGACGTGAAAAGAGGCTGTCGACACGTCACTCAGGTCTGCATGGAGCTGGAGGGGGCGTGGCCTCCAGTTCGGCCTGATTTTCGGGAGAAAATTTGTCCCGGGAGGTTTTCGGGAGAGGCGCTGAATTTCGGGAGTCTCCCGGAAAATCCGGAAGGGTTGGCAAGTATGGCTTAGTGAGAAGAATTATCTTATCAGACAGAAAATAAGCAAATATCACCCTTATTTGAGATATTTCAGTTTTTGCAGTGTGGGGAAGCTTCAACAATTTGATCTAAAAATATCTTCCCAAGAGAGACTATTTGTTTATGACCGTAGTAACACATGGAAGACGTCATCCTATTGGAGTCAGTTTATTTTATTTAAATACATAGTTTTCATACACACAACAGAAGCTGATTGGCTACCAACATGTTTGCTTAAAAACACACATCAGTTTTTCAACATTTGACATGGCCTATTCTAAAGAAAGCACATTTAACTGATAGAAAAAACAAAACCGTTTCAAGTTGGCACAGAAAAAAAGGCAGAAAATGAAATAACAAGAGTAGCAAGTATTTGTGAATGGAATAATTGGGTAGGTTTGCCAGCAAGTTTACATCATATTCAGTGTTTAAGACTTGAAAAAACAAACTAAAATCCAATGTAAAATGGAACAAATGCCACTTTAAAATCCATAATGACCTTTTGTAAACTTGATTCAACAATGTAACACTATTTGAATGACATGTTTCAACAAACACACTTTTTTAAAACCACTTTTTATATAAATACACACAAACAAAACACATGCGGTCGTCAGAGTACTAAAACATGCAGCGGCAACAGAACTTCCGGCTTTAACAAGAACTGCCTTCTTCCCCATTGAGGACTTTTTGAACGGTTCAAAAAGGCTAATACAACAATCAATGTTTACTTATATAGACCTAAATCACGAGTGTCTCAAAGTCGTTGGATGTCATTGTGGCGTGTGCATCCTCTGCTCAGATCCCACATGAGGGCAAGATGTATTGACTATACTTGAGTAATTAGTGCAATAAACTGCAGACTGAAACTACATGACCCCATTTCCCTTATGACTAATTGCAGGGACTTTTAACTCCATTATTTAGCAGAATTGGACTTAAATCCAATAGTTCAAATGTACCACATGAACATACCGTATTTTTCGGACTAGAAGTCGCAGTTTTTTTCATAGTTTGGCCGGGGGTGCGATTTATACTCAAGAGCGACTTGTGTGAAATTAACACATTAGTGTAAAATATCAAATATTATTTAGCTCATTCACATAAGAGACTAGATTTATAAGATTTCATGGGATTTAGCGATTAGGAGTGACAGATTGTTTGGTAAACGTATAGCATGTTATAGTTACCGTATTTTTCAGACTATAAGTCGCAGTTTTTTTCATAGTTTGGCCGGGGGTGAGACTTATACTTAGGAGCGACCTATGTGTGAAATTAACACATTACCGTAAAATATCTAATTATTTAGCTCATTCACGTAAGAGACTAGATTTATAAGATTTCATGGGATTTAGCGATTAGGAGTGACTGTTTGTTTGGTAAACTTATAGCATGTTCTATGGTATAGTTACCGTATTTTTCGGACTAGAAGTCGCAGTTTTTTTTCATAGTTTGGCCGGGGGTGCGACTTATACTCAGGAGCGACTTATGTGTGAAATTATAACATTACCGTAAAATATCATATTATTTATCTCATTCACGTAAGAGACTAGACGTATAAGATTTCATGGGATTTAGCGATTAGGAGTGAGATTGTTTAGTAAACGTATAGCATGTTCTATATGTTATAGTTATTTGAATGACTCTTACCATAATATGTTACGTTAACATACCAGGCACGTTCAATCAATCAATGTTTGTTTATATAGCCCTAAATCACAAGTGTCTCAAAGGGCTGCACAAGCCACAACGACATCCTCGGTACAGAGCCCACATAAGGGCAAGGAAAAACTCACCCCAGTGGGACGTCGATGTGAATGACTATGAGAAACCTTGGAGAGGACCGCATATGTGGGTTCTCAGTTGGTTATTTATGCCTCATATAACATACACTTATTCAGCCTGTTGTTCACTATTCTTTATTTATTTTATATTGCCTTTCAAATGTCTATTCTTGGTGTTGGCTTTTATCAAATAAATTTCCCCAAAAAATGCGACTTATGTTTTTTTCCTTCTTTATTATGCATTTTCGTCAGGTGCGGTGCGACTTATACTCCGAAAAATACGGTATTTGAATGACTCTTACCATATGTTATGTTAACATACCAGGCACGTTCTCAGTTGGTTATTTATGCCTCATATAACGTACACTTATTCAGCCTGTTGTTCACTATTTATTTATTTATTTTAAATTGCCTTTCAAATGTCTATTCTTGGTGTTGGCTTTTATCAAATACATTTCCCCAAAAAATGCGACTTATACTCCAGTGCGACTTATGTTTTTTTCCTTCTTTATTATGCATTTTCGGCCGGTGCGACTTATACTCCGAAAAATACGGTATTTGAATGACTCTTACCATAATGTTACGTTAACATACCAGGCACGTTCTCAGTTGGTTATTTATGCCTCATATAACGTACACTTATTCAGCCTGTTGTTCACTAATCTTTATTTATTTTATATTGCCTTTCAAATGTCTATTCTTGGTGTTGGCTTTTATCAAATACATTTCCCCAAAAAATGCGACTTATACTCCAGTGCGACTTATGTTTTTTTCCTTTATTATGCATTTTCGGCCGGTGCGACTTATACTCCGAAAAATACGGTATTTGAATGACTCTTACCATAATGTTACGTTAACATACCAGGCACGTTCTCAGTTGGTTATTTATGCCTCATATAACG
This sequence comes from Nerophis lumbriciformis, assembly GCF_033978685.3. NCBI lineage: Eukaryota > Metazoa > Chordata > Actinopteri > Syngnathiformes > Syngnathidae > Nerophis > Nerophis lumbriciformis. The sequence goes on from NC_084550.2 coordinate 10,031,235, forward strand.
TACACTTATTCAGCCTGTTGTTCACTATTTATTTATTTTAAATTGCCTTTCAAATGTCTATTCTTGGTGTTGGCTTTTATCAAATAAATTTCCCCAAAAAATGCGACTTATACTCCAGTGCGACTTATGTTTTTTCCCTTCTTTATTATGCATTTTCGGCCGGTGCGACTTATACTCCGAAAAATACGGTATTTGAATGACTCTTACCATAATGTTACGTTAACATACCAGGCACGTTCTCAGTTGGTTATTTATGCATCATAACGTACACTTATTCAGCCTGTTGTTCACTATTTATTTTAAATTGCCTTTCAAATGTCTATTCTTGGTGTTGGGTTTTATCAAATTTCCCCCAAAAATGCGACTTATGTTTTTTTCCTTTATTATGCATTTTCGGCCGGTGCGACTTATACTCCAAAAAATTCGGTACTTAATAAATGATGTACCATTACCATGTTGAGATTTAGTGCATTAGCGTGTAAATATTAGGTGGTTCTAGTGGTCAACATATACAAAATTGCCCTCAAGAGTCCTGAATGTTGGTTGAAAGAGGAAAAGGAATGCGATCCAGAATGGTGCACTCTACATATCCATCAGGCATTAAAAGCAACCTTTAAAGGAACTACTTTGTTCTCCTAAAAGGGCCGATGGCAGGACACTGATGGAAAAGTGAATTATAATTGAAAATGCGCCTCTAAGTGCTGAGCGGGAGGAGGTGATGCATGCGGACTAAGGACCTGAAGAAACACCCTTTTTAAATCCAGTCATTCAAATGTATTCTAAGAGGGGAAGCTGCAAATTCCACATTATCCTCAAACTTCCTGTTGGTGGTGTGTCCCAATACTTAAGCCCATACAGGAAGTCACTAACAAGATACAGGAAATACAATAAATAAAAAGGTACTATCACTGTACTTTTGGCCCCAGTGTTGTACACACTGTACGTAAAAGTTGTGGAATAACATTAAAAACGCAACTTGATAGCCCAGCGTGTGAGCTTGTCTTTCCAAAACACTTTGAAAAAAATGCTGGAGGCATCATAAAGTTGTCTTGATTTCTTCACATTTCAGATTCAAGCAGGTAAAAAATAAAAACGAAATAACAGATGTTGTCTCCAGCGCTTCTACTCCGTGCGCTCCAGGCCGTCTATGACCCGACTCAGCCTGATGTTCAGCAGCCTGATCTGCGTGTCTAGTTGGTCCACCTTCTCCTCCAGCGAGCCGCCGCCGCGCTGCCAGTACACGCCCACGGGCCCCGTCATGAAGTAAAACGCCATGACCACGCACAGCGGCAGCACGGCGCGCTCGGGGTCGCCCTCGAACTTCTGCAGGACGTAGAGGCAGGACAGGGCCAGGAGGACCACGCGGGCCAGCCAGAAGAAGCGGCCGAAGACGGCGTGCAGCAGGTAGAAGACGCCGCCCAGGAACATGGAGAGGAACCAGAAGGCCACCAGGACGCCGGCCACCAGGAGGAGGGCGCGTGCCGGCGAGCTGCTCAGGGACGCCGGGCTGAAGTAGTGGCTGAGGTTGGACGCTACGTGTGGGAGCAAAGGCATCAAGTCACGTGAGCACTTACACTTCTAATACTTCACATTGTGGCTGGCTAGTTACTGAACAGCAGAGAGTAGCAGGCCTTTTATAACATTCAAAGTCTTAGACCTTTCATATTTTGAGAAACTAACCTCGCCACACTTCTGAGACTAAAATGTGCATGCAGCCACACCCTAGTGTTTTCCCCATACCAATATTTTGGTACTTTTCTAAATAAAAGGGACCACGAAAAATGGCATTATTGGCTTTATATTAACAAATCTTACAGTACATTAAACATGTTTCTTATTGCAAGTTTGTCCTTAAATAAAATAGTGAACACTGAACATACAATCCTCCTAATTTAGCTGCTGACGTATGCAGTAAAAAAATGTTGGCCCACCCCTATAATCTTATTCATTTTCTACAGTAAATCTATCTTGACAAAAAAAAACTGACTTGCGTGTTGTATGGGAGCAGTTAATAATGGTTATGTGCAGTAAAACTTTTCTCATTTTAATATATGTTCCTAAGTTTGTGTTGGACGTCTTCGATGAAGAGAGCAGTTATGATTTTGGTTTAAAGAGTAAATAACTAAAAACTAAACTAAAACATTGTTTTGTCTAAACTAGGGTTGTCCCGATAACAATATTTTGGTACCAGTATCAAAATGTTTTTCGATACTTTTCTAAATATAGAACCACGAAAATGGCATTATTGGCTTTATTTTAAAGGGGAACATTATCACAATTTCAGAATGGTTAAAACCATTAAAAATCAGTTCCCAGTGGCTTATTATATTTTTCTAAGTTTTTTTCAAAATTTTACCCATCACGCAATATCCCTAAAAAAAAAAAGCTTCAAAGTGCCTGATTTTTAACCATCGTTATAAACACCCGTCCATTTTCCTGTGACGTCACATAGTGAATACAAACAAACATGGCAGAAAGAACAGCAAGCTATAGCGACATTAGCTCGGATTCAGACTCGGATTTCAGCGGCTTAAGCGATTCAACAGATTACGCATGTATTGAAACGGATGGTTGTAGTGTGGAGGCAGGTAGCGAAAACGAAATTGAAGAAGAAACTGAAGCTATTGAGCCATATCGGTTTGAACCGTATGCAAGCGAAACCGACGAAACCGACACGACAGCCAGCGACACGGGAGAAAGCGAGGACGAATTCGGCGATCGCCTTCTAACCAACGATTGGTATGTGTTTGTTTGGCATTAAAGGAAACTAACAACTATGAACTAGGTTTACAGCATATGAAATACATTTGGCAACAACATGCACTTTGAGAGTGCAGACAGCCCAGTTTTCATCAATTAATATATTCTGTAGACATACCCTCATGTCAGCAGGCCAGGGAAGCTAGGGTCGATATTCTTCTCTTGATCATCTTCGGTGGCATAAGGGTCGATGTGAGCCAAGACATCCAGCGGGTTTAGCTCGCTCGTCTGCGGGAACAAACTGCCGCCATTGCTTGCCGCGCTACCGAGGGCCTTTGTCCCTGAATTGCTCACACACTCCGGCAGATTCAATGGGGGTCTGGCGGCAGGTTTCTTTGACTTTATCGTTGGAAATGCATCTGCTTTGAGTGTCGCAGGATATCCACACATTCTTGCCATCTCTGTCGTAGCATAGCTTTCGTCGGTAAAGTGTGCGGAACAAACGTCCAATTTCTTGCCACTTTCGCATCTTTGGGCCACTGGTGCAACTTGAATCCGTCCCTGTTCGTGTTGTTACACCCTCCGACAACACACCGACGAGGCATGATGTCTCCAAGGTACGGAAAATAACAGCTGATTTGACTCGGTGTTTGAGAAAATGGCGGATTGCTTCCCGATGTGACGTCATCGCTCCGAGAGCGAATAATAGAAAGGCGTTTAATTCGCCAAAATTCACCCATTTAGAGATCGGAAATCGGTTAAAAAAATATGGTCTTTTTTCTGCAACATCAAGGTATATATTGACGCTTACATAGGTATGGGGATAATGTTCCCCTTTAAATAAAATAGTGAACACTGAACATACAATCCTCCAAATTTAGCTGCTGACGTATGCAGTAAAAAATGTTGGCCCACCCCTATAATCTTATTCATTTTCTACAGTAAATCTATATCTTGACAAAAGACTTGTGTGTTGTATGGGAGCAGTTAATAATGGTTATGTGCAGTAAAACTTTTCATGAACCTTAATGTGTGTTCCTAAGTTTGTGTTAGAGAGCGGTTATGATTTTGGTTTAAAGAGTAAATAACTAAAAACTAAACTAAAACATTGTTTTGTCCAAACTAGGGTTGTCCCGGTACCAATGTTTTGGTACCAGTATCAAAATGTATTGCGATACTTTTCTAAATAGAGAACCACGAAAATGGCATTATTGGCTTTATTTTAACAAAAAAATCTTAGGGTTCATTAACATGTTTCTTATTGCAATCGAAGAACAATTTTGTCCTTAAATAAAATAGTGAACATACTAGACCACTTGTCTTTTAGTAGTAAGTAAGCAAACAAAGACTCCTAATTAGTCTGCTGACGTATGCAGTAACATATTGTGTCATTTTCCATTCTATTTTGTCAAAATTAAGGACAAATGGTAGAAAATTAATTATTAATCTACTTCATTTACTGTTAATATCTGCTTACTTTCACTTTTAACATGTTCTAACTACACTTCTGTTAAAATGTAATAATCACTTATTCTTCTGTGTGGATGATACCACAAATTTGGGTATCAATCCGATACCAAGTCGTTACAGGATCATACATTGGTCATATTCAAAGTCCTTATGTGTCCTTGGGACATATTTCCTGACTTTACAAACATATGATTTTTTTTTAAAGCTGTTGCGATGCCAAAAAATATCAACTCGATACGCTATTGTACTTGGTATCATTACAGTGGATGTCAGGTGTAGACCCCCCAATGGCGTTTGTTTACGTTTTGATGCCGGTGCATTTACAAACATATGATTTTTTTTTTTTTTTTTTTAAAGCTGTTGCGATGCCAAAAAATATCAACTCGATACGCTATTGTACTTGGTATCATTACAGTGGATGTCAGGTGTAGATCCCCCAATGGCGTTTGTTTACGTTTTGATTCCGGTGCGCTACGGTGCGTAGTGAAGCATGTTTAGCTATTCCTCGTTCTGCAGGGATGATACTTGTAAGAAACGTACTTTATTTGTCGCCATGGAGACCAGGATTAGTGATTTAGAAGTAGCTAAACCACTGCCGACTGCGGCTGGACTTTAGCCGCTAGCTAGCCATGTCTTAAAGCACCTCTTCCTGAGGGTATTTCAGTGTTATAACTTCACCTTTATCGTCAATTATTAAGCCAAAAGGCGCCCATTCCCCCTTTTCTGTCTACACACTGTCTGCTTGTAAGTACTCTGTTTGTGCGCTGCCGAACATGCTCGTCTGCTCGTAAAACCAGCAATGAGACAACGGGGCGCGGGACCGGTACTCTTCAAATGTGGTATGATTCATTAGTATTGCGGTACTATACTAATACTAGTATACCGTACAACCCTACCACACCCTTATCACTGCTTGCAAACAGAAAAATAGTCTATTTGGAGGGGATTTTACATGCTGTATGGTATCCATAATTTGTTATTGGACAAGGTCTTTGTCACTTGTACTAAAGGATGTAACTATATGACATATTGTGACTAAAATGATCAGTTATCACAGTATTAAATGTGCATAATATTTTTTATAATTAAAATAGACACTGTCAAAAAACAGTATTTTGCATGTTTTGTTTCTTAAGCTTCACTGAGTTTGTCTTTATGTTATGTTTCAATGGCTAAGCTTTTATTTTGAATTTTGCTTTGTACTGTAGCACTTTAAGATTTATTTAAATGATTGTTGCAGAACAAAATATTTATATCTGGTGGTTATTGGGGTGACCTACTGTTCTGTTCAGTGGTCCTTTTTTAAAGGGGAACATTATCACCAGACCTATGTAAGCGTCAATATATACCTTGATGTTGAAGAAAAAAGACCATATATTTTTTTAACCGATTTCCGAACTCTAAATGGGTGAATTTTGGCGAATTAAACGCACAACGTGACGTCACATCGGGAAGCAATCCGCCATTTTCTCAAACACCGAGTCAAATCAGCTCTGTTAGTTTCCGTTTTTTCTACTGTTTTCCGTACCTTGGAGACATCATGCCTCGTCGGTGTGTTGTCGGAGGGTGTAACAACACGAACAGGGACGGATTCAAGTTGCACCAGTGGCCCAAAGATGCGAAAGTGGCAAGAAATTGGACGTTTGTTCCGCACACTTTACCGACGAAAGCTATGCTACGACAGAGATGGCAAGAATGTGTGGATATCCTGCGACACTCAAAGCAGATGCATTTCCAACGATAAAGTCAAAGAAATCTGCCGCCAGACCCCCATTGAATCTGCCGGAGTGTGTGAGCAATTCAGGGACAAAGGTCCTCGGTAGCACGGCAAGCAATGGCGGCAGTTTGTTCCCGCAGACGAGCGAGCTAAACCCCCTGGATGTCTTGGCTCACACCGTCCCTTATGCCACCGAAGATGATCAAGAAAAGAATATCGACCCTAGCTTCCCTGGCCTGCTGACATCAACTCCAAAACTGGACAGATCAGCTTTCAGGAAAAGATAGCGGATGAGGGTATGTCTACAGAATATATTAATTGATGAAAATTGGGCTGTCTGCACTCTCAAAGTGCATGTTGTTGCCAAATGTATTTCATATGCTGTAAACCTAGTTCATAGTTGTTAGTTTCCTTTAATGCCAAACAAACACATACCAATCGTTGGTTAGAAGGCGATCGCCAAATTCGTCCTTGCTTTCTCCCGTGTCGCTGGCTGACGTGTCGTTTTCGCTTGCATACGGTTCAAACCGATATGGCTCAATAGCTTCAGTTTCTTCTTCAATTTCGTTTTCGCTACCTGCCTCCACACTACAACCATCCGTTTCAATACATGCGTAATCTGTTGAATCGCTTAAGCCGCTGAAATCCGAGTCTGAATCCGAGCTAATGTCGCTATAGCTTGCTGTTCTATGCGCCATGTTTGTTTGTGTTGGCATCACTATGTGACGTCACAGGAAAATGGACGGGTGTATATAACGATGGTTAAAATCAGGCACTTTGAAGCTTTTTTTTTTAGGGATATTGCGTGATGGGTAAAATTTTGAAAAAAACTTCGAAAAATAAAATAAGCCACTGGGAACTGATTTTTAATTGTTTTAACCCTTCTGAAATTATGATAATGTTCCCCTTTAACGCACTGTTAAAAACCTCTTCGTCTTGTATTGACTATAGAAAGCTCACTGTGCTAAGAGGGCACGGCTTGTAGGTTCCATGTACACTATTTAATAGCTTATTTGCTCAGACAGTATTGTTTAATATATATATTGGGGTATGTTAATGAGGAACAATGTCATCTCGTTTTCATGTTAGCATTGAAGGCAGCAGTTAGTCTGTGGAGTTATCAATTGTTTTGATCATTTTAATTTAAAACGGTAATACTAACCGTGGGGAGTTGACCCAAGGTTTTTTTTTACAGTAAATCCCTAACTGTACTAATTTCAAATAATTTTGGCGCCACCTGTTCACGGAAGGGATGTGTACATTTGAGGTGCAGCGTTTATTCGTTTAAGTAGATGACGCATGTGGCGATTCATTGAAACATGGCCACGCTAAAGAAATTCAGGTTACATGTTGACACTTACAGTCAATGCCCATCACGTCCAGGAGATCAGACCAGATCTTCCAGACTGTGTCGAGAAAGGAATCCACTCCATGAACAAAGCGCTCTGTCGCTTTGGAGAAAAACTGGAAAAGAATAAAGAGAAATTAATCTAAACTTAAATAACTGGTTGCCAATAACTACAATGTACCCGCCAGGACATGGTGACCTGGGAATGAACACAAATACAGTGGAACAAGTTCCATATGAGGCCATTTGGTTTATGGGATGGAGACCCTGTTAAATTTGTTTAGTTTTGCATAGCTCATAACACTATCTGTAATATTGGCTGCATTTCAGATGTGTGCCATGTTGTTCCAGACCACAGCAAACATTATCTAGCTTGCCAAAGATTGTAATCTATAAAAAAAAAAAAAAAAAAAAAAAGACAGCCTGCCGTGTCCTTTAACTTAGACATACATTTATACCTTTGGCCATTCTAAGCCAGTTATTTCCAGAAGTTATCTCAGAGTAGCCTCTGATTTACTAATGTTGTAAAAATGTGTACAATAAATATTACGTTTCAACATTTCTGTCAACGAAGATTTGCCTCAGCCTGCGACGCGTTCATTTTGATAGTAGGCTATTATAGCTAATATAGACACATCTGTGGTCTTCATTATAACACTTATATGCACCTTTTTAAAGCAGGGGTGCTCATTACGTCGATCGCGAGCTACCGGTCGATCGTGGAGGGTGTGTCAGTCGATCACCAGCCAGGCATTCAAAAAGTAGTCCTAAAAATGAGCGATCATAAATCTTCACTATGACGTCACTTGATTGACATTCACGGCACCCGAGGGTCTTCTGAGATGACGCTGGCTGCTGCCAGTTCATTAAAATTACCGACAGGAAGGCGAGAAACACTTTATTTCAACAGACTCTGGCGCCGTACCTGTCGTCAAAACGCCAAAGACCGACTGCACAGTTGCACAATAAAAGCCCTGCTTCATCCTGCCTGCGCTAACAAAATAAGAGTCTCAGAAAGCTGGCGTGCACAAGCTAACAAGCTACGGAGTTTGCCGACAATGTATTTCTTGTAAAGTGTACACAAAGGAGTACGGAAGCTGGATAAATAAGATGCCAAAAACCAACCACTTTCATGTGGTATTGGACAGAAAGGAGGACTTTTTTTCTCCTCCATTCGAAAATGCGGACGTTATCAGCACCACTGTCTGATTCCTATCAATGCAAGTCATCAGAATCAGGTAATACACCAACTTATATTCTTGTCTTCATGAAAGAAAGGAATCTGTGTTAAACATGCTTGTATTATCTTTAAACACCTTTAACTTATTAACAATATTAACTGTGTTAAATATGCTTGTATTATCTTTAAACACCTTTAACTTGTTAACATTAACTGTGTTAAACATGCTTGTATTATCTTTAAACACCTTTAACTTATTAACAATATCCATCCATCCATCCATTTTCTACCGCTTATTCCCTTTGGGGTCGCGGGGGGCGCTGGAGCCTATTAACTGTGTTAAATATGCTTGTATTATTAAACACCTTTAAGTTGTTAACAATATTAACTGTGTTAAACATGCTTGTATTATCTTTAAACACTTTTAACTTAACTATGTGTTAAACATGCTTGTATTATCTTTAAACACCTTTAACTTAACAATATTAACTGTGTTAAACATGCTTGTATTATCTTTAAACACCTTTTAAGTTAACAATATTAACTGTGTTAAACATGCTTGTATTAAACACCTTTAAGTTCTTAACAATATTAACTGTGTTAAACATGCTTGTATTATCTTTAAACACTTCTAACTTATTAACTATAAGTGTTAAACATGCTTGTATTTTCATTAAACACCTTTAATTTATTAACAAAATTAACTGTGTTAAACATGCTTGTATTATCTTTAAACACCTTTAACTTAACAAAAACATATATTTCATAAATAAGTAAATATAAATGATATATATGAATGAGGTAGATCCCCATGACTTGATCAATTGAAAAGTAGCTCGCCTGCAGAAAAAGTGTGATCACCCCTGTTTTAAAGCAAATGTGTTATTGACTCCATTGTTTCCTTGTGTCTGCGATGAGGTGGCGACTTGTCCAGGGTGTACCCCGCCTTCCGCCCGAATGCAGCTGAGATAGGCTCCAGCGACCCGAAAGGGACAAGCGGTAGAAAATGGACGATGGATGTTTTTGATTGATTGAGACTTTTATGAGTAGATTGCACAGTACAGTACATATTCTGTACAATTGACCACTAAATGGTAACACCCGAAAAAGTTTTTCAACTTGTTTAAGTCGGGGTCCACTTAAATCAATTCATGGTACAAATATATACTATCAGCATAATTCAGTCAACACACAAGTTAATCATCAGAGTATATACATTGAATTATTTACATTATTTACAATCCGGGGTGTGGGGGTTAGTTTAAGGTTGTAGTTGCCTGGAGGTGTTCTTTTAGTGCGGTTTTGAAGGAGGATAGAGATGCACTTTCTTTTACACCTGTTGGGAGTGCATTCCATATTGATGTGGCATAGAAGGAGAATGAATTATGAGTTGTTTCCTTGTGTAAGGGAATCTGAGCGTTAACTCAAATTCCATTTGATGGCACACATGAGCTTACACTAAAATACGTATAACTACTAGAGGTCCTAAATGACCTAATTTTAATCAATTTCGAATGCAGCTGGGGTAGGCTCCAGCGAGCCCGAATGGGACAAGCTGTAGAAAATGGATGGATTCTAACCTATTTGGCCGAGTAAATTTGAGTACACCGGAAGTAGCAATAGCTGACCACACCGGAAGTAGCAATAGCTGACAAGCTAGCAAGATGAGCGGTCGACAATAAATGACTGGTAATTTGACTCTATTCAGTTGTAATAACTTTCAATGAAAATATCTAACAATAGTAACTAAAATAATTTTTAATAAACATATCTACGATACACGATAATTGACAGTAACTAGTGATAAGTGAAAATATGCTACATTTGCTAGTTAATGCTTTTTAAGCTAAAACCGAGCTAACTGCCCCACCATTTAAGATTTAATTCCTTACCAGCAATATTACTTTTTTTTTTAATTTTAATTTTAATTTTTTAAACCGCTGAATGATTATCCCAGATGTTACCAACTCACCTTGTACAGGCCTCGGATGCTGTCCTCGCCGAACACGCTGCTGAGGGTCTGATAGACGCCGTTCGCCGCCCGTCGGAAGCTGTTTTGGCTACTGCCCGTACGGCTTCTCGCCGCTTCGGCTTCCGAAAACATGGAGGCGGAAAGCCGCAGAAAAAGCAAAGCGAATGTCGTGGATGTCATGTTGGCGTGCAATGAAAATGTGTGGCGCCGCAGACGTCTTTGGTTGCTGGGTGTTAGGATGTCGACCAGTGACGCATTCACGTACACCGGTTTTCCACCAATGAAGGTTCTTCTCAAGGCGGTTCACTTGTAATTGTTTAATTTGGCGGCCAAAAACAGTGAAATTGGTGGCTGGGACCTGAATCTAATAATCTTAAACAACAATTTAGCATGTATTCCAAAGATCGGTCTTGAGTAACGTGAATACTGTGCAGATTCTAGAAAGTTCCATTTTTTACGTGTAACACAAACGCCACACAATGCTCATTGACTCGCTGCTGCTCTCTATCGGCCAATGTAATTTGACTTAGACTTCCTTTTTTATTGTCATTCAAATTTGAACTGAACAGTACAAATAAGACATTTCGTTACATAAGCTCATGGTAGTGCAGGATAAAAAAGCAATAAGGTGCATAAATAAATAGGTTACTGTACAGATAAATATATTGCACTTTTTCCACATGCGTCCACGTTTATGGATGTATGTTATATTGTCCTTTTTATTCCAGTGTAATATTTGAATTACACTTCCAAACTGTAAGAAATGTAATTAAAAAAAAAATAATAGAAAAAAAAAGTTTGAGTTTTTCTCTCTTCATAAAAGGCTACCAAAAAGCTAATGTGTACCGTAGGCATTATCAGCAAGTTTAAGGTAGATAATTTGTACAAATCCAATCCACTTTTTTTATATAGCACATTTAAACAACAAAAATGTTTCCAAAGTGCTGCACAACAATATTAAAGAGCTCTCTCCCGGATGCAGTTAGTCCAGAACGTGGCAGCACGACTTTTAACAGGGGCCAGGAAACGCGAGCATATAACCCCAATTCTTCAGAGTTTGCACTGGCTCACTGTTCATTTTAGAATTGATTTTAAAACCTGTTTGTTTTTAAAACTTTACATGGACTGGCACCTCAATATATCTCGGACCTCATCCAAATTTATACTCCTGCGGGCGCTCTGAGGTCCGAGAGCCAGCTCCAGCTCGTGGTGCCCAAGACCAGACTTAAAACCAGGGGAGACAGGGCCTTCTCTGTGGTCGGCCCTAAGCTCTGGAACACTCTGCCCCTCCATGTTCAAACTGCTCCCACAGTGGAGTGTTTTAAGTCTCGTCTTAAGACTCACTTTTATTCTCTGGCTTTTAACACTATGTGAGTTGTGTGGTCCTCTGTTGTCCTGTTTTTTTTTTTTAATTTCTATTTACTGTTTTAATTGGTTTTACCCTTTAAAATCGTTTTTAATCATATTTATTTTTATATTGGTTTTATATTGGTTTTATATTTATTTTTTGGTTTTATTCAGTCATTGGTGGAGCTAAGGATATTTTCAATATAATTTGTATAAAGACTAACAATTGTATGTATAATAGTCCAATATTGTGAATAAAAGATTAAGATAACGTACACCACAATGTACTTGATACATTATAACTTGTGTATTAGAAAAAATGCATTTCTTGACGTAAGCATATGTTTCTTATAGTTAATACCTTTTTAACGACAATATAGTAATTTCCCTAAAGATAAAACAATTGGAGTATTTTTGTACATTATTATTAAATATCCGGATATATTTTTTAATTTTGGTATCATGAATGGTTTGTATGTAAAAATGCATTTTATAATGTAATTTTCTCATTATTTTGGTAGTATAGTAGGGCAGGGCGTTTCATACGATGGCCAATGAGGTGTCAAAAAGATAAGCACATTTGTGTTATAATGATGTAAAATTGTATTTTGCACAAAAAGTAAATCATAGAACAATTACGAGTGTATGTATTCGTTTTAGTACAAAACATGAATCAAATTTAAATCAGTTTGATTTTTAAAAGTGTAAACAAATCTGCTTCGGAACCCAAGTTAGACAGGGCGGCAGAGTCGTGTACAGAGAGAGTGTGGACAACCGTTTTACAGAGATGGTCCCAAAAATAGTCATCTTATAAGTAGACGCAGCATTGGCTGCTATGACGCGAGAAATTCGGCCGCCATCTTGAAGTGGTGATGAGGCGCCGTCGAGCAGCCTAAACTGACAGTTGACAGGTAGAAAACAAAGATGGTTGTCAGCGTTTTCCTTCTCAAATGAGCGGACTGTTGCAAATAGGAATCGGGGGAATACTTTTCACAAGTCAGATTTAAAATTAACATTAATAAAGATTTAACATGAATAAATAAAGAATATTACCACAGAGTTGAGAAGGAGCAAAGATCTTCAATAATACTGAAATCGTAGCCGCTAGCAAACAAGAGCATGACCATAATAGAATTGCTTGTCAATGAAATTAATTTAAAAAATTTCATACTTGAATAACATAAAGTTGAAATAAATGATGAAGATAAAGATTATTATTTAAGGGAATAATGTAATACAAAATATCAATACAAAGTGTCAAGACAGAATAAACTCTCTGCTGCTGCAGCAACAGAGATACAGTCTATAAGTCCCTAAGATATATAGATATCTAATGAATTGATAAACGTGGATCCCGACTTAAACAAGTTGAAAAACGTATCTAAATATACCATTTAGTGGTCAATTGTACGGAATATGTGCTGTACTGTGCAATCTACTAAAAAGTTTCAATCAATTAAAAATGTATTCATACATTGTTTATGTAGGATATACGCATATGTATATACAACCTAATCATATTGTTTCTTGAACTTAAAAATAGCTGACCGTTTTTTCCCCCTTCTCTGGGATTATATTCCCAGTTTTGATATCGGACATCTGGTCACTTATAGCATGTATGAATATTCTATTACTGTTAAGCAAACTATGAATAATAAAACACGCCAAAACATGTCCTTTATCATAGCTACACGTATGACAAAAAAGCGTGTGAAAATCAGTGGTATTCAGTGAGGTAAGATGAATTAAATGCGCTGACAGTTCATTGCTCCTGCCAAATGAATTGCACTGAGTGGAGCGGATCACCACTCCAAGATGGCGGCCCCGCGTCTCGTCAGCGCCAGTAGGCAGCACAGCTAGATGCTGCATCTATTTATAAGATGTCTATGGTCCCAAACATGGCGTCTGGAGTCACGTGAATAGTGTTGATCAATCAGAGAGAGCATACACAACTCTGTTTCAGATTGAACCCAAACATGGCGCTTGTAGTCACGTGAAGAGTTTTGACCAATCAGAGAGTATGGCCACATAATTACTTTAATGACTGCTCAAACGCTCATCACGTGACTAGAGAACGCCATGTTTGGAACCAACTTCGAAACTGGGTTTTCCACATTAGAGTCAAATACTGTGAGCAATATGAATGGCTGCAATGTATTGTGTTACCACTAGATGGCGGTATTACACAAGGTTGCTCACCAACGCCATATTCGGCTAAATGAAAATAGGCGGTGATTGACAGGGCGTTACTTGGCAACGGAGGCGTAAAGTAACACAGCGCTGACATGACACAGCGAAATGTCGACCTTACGTAATGAACTTAAATTAAGTTTGCCAATTCAAGACTTTGTTTATTGAAGTTGGTAAATAGTGAGATTTGCAAATATGTACGGACGGGCTCCAAGAGCCACCTTCCTGCCAAATAGTGGGACCTCGGCCACAGTTGGCCCTGGGTCTTACAACATCAACACAGCAAGACTTTCTACAGCGTCTGGTAGGATTGTTTAAAAATGATGAATATACTTTTAATGAGTACGTATTTTTGACCCTTCCATAGCTGGCTATGCTCCTTTCCTGTCCCTGGCTAGCAGACTTCCGGTGCTCAGTGAGTCCAGTGGGACAGAACCAGGACCTGGATGCTATGACTCCTCACCTGTGCAGGTAACATGTTGTTTCATTCTAGACCAAACCCCTGGCAACATGAACACGAGGGGACATTTGTCTTAAGATGAACGTCCATGGAGGCTGCAGTCTTCAGAACCGCGCCAAGCGTTTTGAGGATCCGGTGTCTGAGGGTCCGGGGCCGGGGGCCTATGATGTGAACATTCCCAGGATGACTGATGATGGACCATCGGAGAAGCTCGGCAGGAGAATGGTAGGCAGATAATGGGTTGGTGGAGACAGAAATAATTAGGGATTTTATATGACAAGGTAAAATAGGACACACTAAACATTTAATTTATATTGCCTTTCATGTTCTGCACACATAAAGTTATCTTGTGGTAAAAACATTAATTTACAATCATATTTATATGGGAACGCCTTGGGATTCCCCAGGAGGAGCTGGACAAAGGGCCTGGGGAGAGGGATGGAGATATATACTGTAGGGGTGTGGGGAAAAAAATCGATTCGAATTCGAATCGCGATTCTCACGTTGTGCGATTCAGAATCGATTCTCATTTTTAACAAAAAAAACAATACCATAACAATGCAATCCAATTCCAAAACCAAACCCGACCCAGCAACACTCAGAACTGCAATAAACAGAGCAATTGAGAGGAGACACAAACACGACACAGAACAAACCCAAAAGTAGTGAAACAAAAATGAATATTATCAACAGTATCAATATTAGTTAAAATTTCAACAGAGCAGTGATTACAAATCCATCATTGACATTATCATTAGAAATTTATAAAAAAAGAACAATAGTGTCACAGTGGCTTACACTTGCATCGCATCTCATAAGCTTGACAACACACTGTGTCCAATATTTTCACAAAGATAAAATAAGTCATATTTTTGGTTCATTTAATAGTTAAAACAAATTTACATTATTGCAATCAGTTGATTAAACATTGTCCTTTACAATTATAAAAGCTTTTTACAAAAATCTACTACTCTGCTTGCATGTCAGCAGACTGGGGTAGATCCTGATGACATCCTATGTATTGAATGAATAGAGAATCCTTTTGCAAGAATCGCGTTGAATCGAGAAAAAAATCGATTTTGAATCGAATCGTGACCCCTAGAATCGATATTGAATCGAATCGTGGGACACCCAAAGATTCACAGCCCTAATATATATGTAAATGATAAATGGGTTGTACTTGTATAGCGCTTTTCTACCTTCAAGGTACTCAAAGCGCTTTGACACTACTTCCACATTTACCCATTCACACACACATTCACACACTGATGGCAGGAGCTGCCATGCAAGGCGCTAACCAGCAGCCATCAGGAGCAAGGGTGAAGTGTCTTGCTCAGGACACAACTGACATGACGAGGTTGGTACTAGGTGGGCATTGAACCAGGGACCCTCGGGTTGCGCACGGCCACTCTTCCACTGCGCCACGCCGTCGATACATATATATGTATATATGCATGTTTATGTATATTAGGGGTGTGGGAAAAAATAAATTCCAATTCGAATCGCAATTCTCACGTTGTGCGATTCAGAATCGATTCTCATTTTTAAAAAAAATCTTATTTTAAAATGTATTTATTTATACATTTTTTATTTTTTTTAAATTAATCAATCCAACAAAATAATACAAATCGAAAAAAATCGATTTTGAATCGAATCGTGAGCCCAATAATCGATATTGAATTGAATCGTGGGACACCCAAAGATTCGCAGCCCTAGTGTGTGTGTGTGTGTGTGTGTGTGTGTGTGTGTGTGTGTGTGTGTGTGTGTGTGTGTGTGTGTGTGTGTGTGTGTGTGTGTGTGTGTGTGTGTGTGTGTGTGTGTGTGTGTGTGTGTGTGTGTGTGTATACACACTTTTTTTTTTTACTTCTAATGCATTTTTTGCAATCTTTAACCACCCCCAAAACTGTGATTCAATATAAATATAACATACTTGATTTGAAATACATGTAAAAAAAATGTTTTTTTAACTAACTCTAAAAAGTTCTGAAAAATAAATACTGTAGCAATAAGAACATGTAATGAAGTGGTCAAGGTTATTTTTAACAGCCCCATTTCAAAATACCAGGAGAAATAGAAAATACTCAATATATAAAAAATAGTAAATAGTATTTGGGTTAATTCGCCTTCATACATACTTGTGTATCTGTCCTGTTTTTAGAAAATATCAGTGTTTCTCAGCATGCATGACAATCACTTTTTAAAAAATTAATAAAATGTATGAATAAATACATGTGCGATTATATTTGTTAAAACAAATGTTTTCATTTAATAAATGAAATATTAAAAGTAAACAAATGAAATGTTTTCATTTAAATTGTGCATTAATGTGGTGTCCAAACAAAAATCCACACTTTAATGAGGGTTGACGACAAAGGCAAATGATTTGATTATTAACTTTTTGCATGTGACATTAACCTTGGAGAACAATTGTCGACTTTATCATTATTATTTTTAATCGTTTTAATCCTAAATCATTAATCTTCCCCCCTCTGTACCTTGCTGGGTTTATTTTATGTGGCGAGCGCACTGCAGGAGATGTTAAGTCTGAGTTAACATGAGAAACTCTCAGCTTTTAGCTCATCAAGGATGAAACATGAGATGATTTGAGTTAAAAAAAATAAAAATAATTGGAGCTTTGACTAAAAGCCTTCATGTGAGCTGTTGTGGAGATGTGCTGCTAATAGGAACACACACACAAGTGTACACACACACACGTGTTGTCCTGAAGAGTCGTGGAATAGTCCCTGTAGTGCTCAACAATATATTCCATTATTGGAGTTCATAAATAAGTTATTGTGTTGTTTTCTTCCAACGTGAAGGTGCATCAAGCTAAAAGTCTCCAGAGGCTCGTTGGCCAGTCAGACGTTCCTTCCATTCCGTCGCCGGGTCAATCCTGTGGCTATGAGGAGGACGCCCAGGGTCAGCTACGCAAGCAGGGGCCTCCAATTAGGGACAGCAGCATGGGCCCGGCCTACTACAACCCCGTGACTGTACGTATACTACACTACACTACTACAGTACAGTACTAATATAATAGTGAGTCACCACTAGCCTGGTACACTGCAAAAAGTCAGTGTTCAAAAACAAAAAATTACAAAAATTAGGGGTATTTTACTTGAACTAAGCAAAATTATCTGCCAAAAGAACAAGAAAATGTGGCTTGTCAAGACTTTCCAAAACTAGTAAAATTAGCTAATCTCAATGAAATTAAAATCAGTACCGCATTTTTCCCAAGTATAAGTCGCACCGGCCGAAAATGCATAATAAATAAGGAAAAAAAACATAAGTCACACTGGAGTATAAGTCACATTTTTTGGGGAAATTTATTTGATAAAAGCCAACAGCAAGAATACACATTTGAAAGACAATTTAAAATAAATAAAGAATAGTGAACAACAGGCTGAATAAGTGTACGTTATATGAGGCATAAATAACCAACTGAGAACGTGCCTGGTATGTTAAAGGGGAACATTATCACAATTTCAGAAGGATTAAAACATTAAAAATCAGTTCCCAGTGGCTTATTTTATTTTTCGAAGTTTTTTTCAAAATTTTACCCATCACGCAATATCCCTAAAAAAAGCTTCAAAGTGCCTGATTTTAACCATCGTTATATACACCCGTCCATTTTCCTGTGACGTCACATAGTGATGCCAACACAAACAAACATGGCGGTTAGAACAGCAAGCTATAGCGACATTAGCTCGGATTCAGACTCTGATTTCAGCGGCTTAAGCGATTCAACAGATTACGCATGTATTGAAATGGATGGTTGTAGTGTGGAGGCAGGTAGCGAAAACGAAATTGAAGAAGAAACTGAAGCTATTGAGCCATATCGGTTTGAACCGTATGCAAGCGAAACCGACAAACGACACGACAGCCAGCGACACGGGAGAAAGCGAGGACGAATTCGGCGATCGCCTTCTAACCAACGATTGGTATGTGTTTGTTTGGCATTAAAGGAAACTAACAACTATGAACTAGGTTTACAGCATATGAAATACATTTGGCAACAACATGCACTTTGAGAGTGCAGACAGCCCATTTCAGGCGCGCTAAGAACATATATTTTTCCACGATTTCAGCACTCAGGTTAACCATACCTAAATAGACACACAATACTGCATTACACAAGACCACCTGAATGTACTCGAATGATTGAAAAAAATAAATGTTTTTAAGCTAAATTATTGGTAAACACAGTTTATGTATAATCATTTAAAGTAAAGTTAAAGTTAAAGTACCAATGATTGTCACACACACACTAGGTGTGGCGAGATTATTCTCTGCATTTGACCCATCACCCTTGATCACCCCCTGGGAGGTGAGGGGAGCAGTGGGCAGCAGCGGTGGCCGCGCCCGGGAATCATTTTGGTGATTTAACCCCCAATTCCAACCCTTGATGCTGAGTGCCAAGCAGGGAGGTAATGGGTCCCATTTTTATAGTCTTTGGTATGACTCGGCCGGGATTTGAACTCACAACCTACCGATCTCAGGGCGGACACTCTAACCACTAGGCCACTGAGTAAAACAGCGAGTAATGAATAAAGTTTTCATCAATTAATATATTCTGTAGACATACCCTCATCCGCTCTCTTTTCCTGAAAGCTGATCTGTCCAGTTTTGGAGTTGATGTCAGCAGGCCAGGGAAGCTAGGGTGGATATTCTTCTCTTGATCATCTTCGGTGGCATAAGGGACGGTGTGAGCCAAGACATCCAGGGGGTTTAGCTCGCTCGTCTGCGGGAACAAACTGCCGCCATTGCTTGCCGTGCTACCGAGGTCCTTTGTCCCTGAATTGCTCACACACTCCGGCAGATTCAATGGGGGTCTGGCGGCAGATTTCTTTGGCTTTATCGTTGGAAATGCATCTGCTTTGAGTGTCGCAGGATATCCACACATTCTTGCCATCTCTGTCGTAGCATAGCTTTCGTCGGTAAAGTGTGCGGAACAAACGACTGACCATTTCGTCGGCTTTCCCCACACCCTCGTATTTTGAACAAATTTCGTCCAATTTCTTGCCACTTTCGCATCTTTGGGCCACTGGTGCAACTTGAATCCGTCCCTGTTCGTGTTGTTACACCCTCCGACAACACACCGACGAAAGTGAGAAAATGGCGGATTGCTTCCCGATGTGACGCCATCGCTCCGAGAGCGAATAATAGAAAGGCGTTTAATTCGCCAAAATTCACCCATTTAGAGTTCGGAAATCGGTTAAAAAAATATATGGTCTTTTTTTCTGCAACATCAAGGTATATATTGACGCTTACATAGGTCTGGTGATAATGTTCCCCTTTAACGTAACATATTATGGTATGAGTCATTCATATAACTATAACATATAGAACATGCTATACGTTTACCAAACAATCTGTCACTCCTAATCGCTAAATCCCATGAAATCTTATACGTCTAGTCTCTTACGTGAATGAGATAAATAATATTATTTGATATTTTACGGTAATGTGTTAATAATTTCACACAAGTCGCTCCTGAGTATAAGTCGCACCCCCGGCCAAACTATGAAAAAAACTGCGACTTATAGTCCGAAAAATACGGTAGTTGACTGGGAAGTGTTTATTATAATTTGGGGAGAGTCCGCTGCCTGATGCTTACCTGCTAAACGCTAAGCACTGACTACATGCGCTCTGAATACGCACTGCTGATTGGCTGTTACCGCTCTGTGTGTGACCAATCAGATGGTTGTGTGGGTGGGACAATGCTGGGTGCTGTGTAGAGGACTGACAGACAGGCAGAAGGAAGCGGAGCAGCTTGTTAAGACTTTAGCTTAGGCGGCTACTTTATATGTCCGTGTGGAAACTCGTTCGGTACACCTCCGAACCGAACCCCCCGTACCGAAACTGTTCAATACAAATGCACGTACCGTTACACCCCTAGTACATATATTTTTCTTCTCTCAAAATAGAAAGAAAGAAATAATACATTTAGTAAGAAAAGTTACAGTACTTTATTGATACATATTATTTCCAGGCTCTCAAGGGCCGCATAAAATGAAGTGGAGGGCCACATCTGGCCCCCGGGCCTTGAGTGTGACACCTGTGCACTAGATGAAACCTGCGTACCACAATTTGAGAATTGTATGACATCCTATTTATTATTATGAGCTCCACTAACCACGTTAAACCCAGATTCCGAACTAACAAAGGTCTTAACTCATTCTCCTTCTATGCCACATCAATGTGGAATGCGCTCCCAACAGGTATAAAAGAAAGGGCATCTCTATCCTCCTTCAAAACCGCAATAAAAGTACACCTCCAGGCAACTTCAACCCTAAACTAACACCCTCCCCGGATTGTTAATGTAAACAATCAAATGCAGATACTTTTTCTTATGCCTTCTGAGCTCTTCTGAGCAATTTTCGACACACGGACACGACAGAGAAAACAGTTTTCGTCATTATTGTTCAAATATTGTAACGTCTGTCAAGACGCTTATCTCCATTCGGTGCCACACGTCCACACCATCAAAATGCAGAGGCAAAAATTTCCACATCAACACCGTATGAAAAAAATTAGTGATTTTTTTAGTTGTGATTTCCTTCTCTGCATGATAGTTTAAAAGTAGCATATATTAATGCAGTATGAAGAAGAATGTTTTAATGTAGACATGCAAGCCTTGAAAGGAAATTTTGAAAATCAAGACTACATTTCCTGCAAATGGGTGCATTTCTACCCTATATTTTAACTTTAGATGTATTCTCATATCAAACTCTTTTGGCTGTCTTTTTGACACTTACATCCGGCGCCCCCCTCCACACCCCGGATTATAAAGAATGTAAATAATTCAATGTGATTATCTTGTGTGATGACTGTATTATGATGATAGTATATATCTGATAGTATATATCTGTATCATGAATCAATTTAAGTGGACCCCGACTTAAACAAGTTGAAAAACTTATTGGGGTGTTACCATTTAGTGGTCAATTGTACGGAATATGTACTTCACTGTGCATTTTTGTCCACTGTAACATTAGTTTCAACAGTAACACTGACTATGGGGATAAAAACAAGTGATTCCATGGCGTACCACTAGTTGGAGACACAGTTTGAGAATCACTGTATTATATTCAAGTTTTTATGCAATTAATAACAAACGGGGAGGAAAAACACAAAACAAATGATACAAAAGACATTTACTGTGAGGTCGGCCCTCACAAGCTCCAAGTTGTTCCCAGTTTCCTCAAATGCCGCACAAAACATCTCCTTTAACGCCAAATTGTAAGCGTAAGTGGAAAAAAATATGCTTTTTGGGAGTGTTTGCTAGCAGGAATGCACAATTTGATGCATTGGTAATTGATTAACACACCCTCAAGTGATCTGCAGCCAAGTTTGATTTGGTTTCTGCCTCGGTCCCTGTGCCAGTGCGCCACTTTTTGTCACAGGATAGAAAAGACTCAGACGTTATTTGTGCCGCCGTGAAGACATTTTGGAACCAGGTTACATCACTTCCTGCTGGAAACCACGACTGTTACCTCCCCGTGAAGGCCGTTGTTCACTTTTTGGGACAATTTTACATGGCCTACTTTTCCAACATAAGTGACTTTTCCAACATAAGTGACCCCCCCCCCCCCCCCCCCCCCCCCCCCATATGTATTTGAACTCTCCAAGTAGCCCTAATTTGTGTGTGTGTGTGTGTCCATTAGCGTTGGACACATCTAATGCACCAGTGAAGCAGCACTCCACCCTATTGAGTTATCCTCAAATCCATTTCCATGGCTAATGAGCGCAGCTCCACTTTAGCAGAAGTCACAATGCGCCGACGCTCATCCATTTTACATGCAGGCAACAAGGAGAGCCATTAGTACTTGTTATTCCTTCTTGTACGATGGACAAGTTCTAGTAAGAACAAACAAAATACACTCACACACAATATTGTATGCTGCTGGCTCTCAGTGATGTCATGTCTGATGGGAGTCAACAGCGTGTGAGTGTCAGTGGTCAGGTTGTATCAACATAGGAGTAAAAAACACTTCATGGATCAAGTACCTACTTCTACTGTGCATTTATTGAAACCACCTGCTCTTGTTTTTATGAAGGATGACCTCATTGAAGTCAATATATGAAAACAATATCATTTAGTTATTATTTAACCCTTAAAAGGTCACACATTTGGCAAAAAAAACAAACAAAAAAATATGTATACATGTTAGGTCAGGAAAAAACACAGAGGCTATTTCATCCCTACAAGCCTGTTTTGCAGGTTTCCCTGCTCTTCAGGGGATTTTATCCCCTGAATAAAATCCTCTGAAGAGCAGGGAAACCTGCGAAACAGAATGATATTGCAGATAGGTATGCAAAGCAAGCAACAAACTAAAATAAACATGGAAATTAATCACAGTGAAGCAAAAGTGAATAGTATAGTTACTTCTACTGTGCATTTATTTAAACCACTGGCTTTTGTTTTTATGAAGGATGACCTCATTGAAGTCAATATATGAAAAACATATCATTTAGTTATTATTTAACCCTTAAAAGGTCACACATTTGGCAAAAAAACCAACAAAAAAAACAACAAAAAATATGTATACAGGTAAAAGCCAGTAAATTAGAATATTTTGAAAAACTTGATTTATTTCAGTAATTGCATTCAAAAGGTGTAACTTGTACATTATATTTATTCATTGCACACAGACTGATGCATTCAAATGTTTATTTCATTTAATTTTGATGATTTGAAGTGGCAACAAATGAAAATCCAAAATTCCGTGTGTCACAAAATTAGAATATTACTTAAGGCTAATACAAAAAAGGGATTTTTAGAAATGTTGGCCAACTGAAAAGTATGAAAATGAAAAATATGAGCATGTACAATACTCAATACTTGGTTGGAGCTCCTTTTGCCTCAATTACTGCGTTAATGCGGCGTGGCATGGAGTCGATGAGTTTCTGGCACTGCTCAGGTGTTATGAGAGCCCAGGTTGCTCTGATAGTGGCCTTCAACTCTTCTGCGTTTTTGGGTCTGGCATTCTGCATCTTCCTTTTCACAATACCCCACAGATTTTCTATGGGGCTAAGGTCAGGGGAGTTGGCGGGCCAATTTAGAACAGAAATACCATGGTCCGTAAACCAGGCACGGGTAGATTTTGCGCTGTGTGCAGGCGCCAAGTCCTGTTGGAACTTGAAATCTCCATCTCCATTGAGCAGGTCAGCAGCAGGAAGCATGAAGTGCTCTAAAACTTGCTGGTAGACGGCTGCGTTGACCCTGGATCTCAGGAAACAGAGTGGACCGACACCAGCAGATGACATGGCACCCCAAACCATCACCAAGCTCTGTCATCCGGGGGGAGCTCAAAGTAAAGCCGCTGCTCCTCCACATGGAGAGGAGCCAGATGAGGTGGTTCGGGCATCTGGTCAGGATGCCACCCGATCGCCTCCCTCGGGAGGTGTTCAGGGCACGTCCGACCGGTAGGAGGCCACGGGGAAGACCCAGGACACGCTGGGAAGACTATGTCTCCCGGCTGGCCTGGGAACGCCTCGGGATCCCCCGGGAGGAGCTGGACAAAGTGGCTGGGGAGAGGGAAGTCTGGGCTTCCCTGCTTAGGCTGCTGCCCCCGCGACCCGACCTCGGATAAGCGGAAGAAGATGGATGGATGGATGAATATACTCCTCCTTTCTTAACCACGCCCCCCACCTCCCGAAATCTGAGGTCTCAAGGTTGGCAAGTATGGACTGCCGTAAACACCAATCATTTTATCCGGGCCGGTAAAACATTTTCATAACATCCATCCATTTTCTACCGCTTGTCCCTGTTGGGGTCGCGGGGTTGCTGGAGCCTATCTCAACTTCATTCGCATAAACTTTGTAATTGTGAAAAAATATAGTAACATAAGCTGTTCTTGTTATATATTTTTTTAAACAGCACCTTTTAAGGGTTGAATAATAAATAAGCGATGTTGTCTAGTATCATATACACGTAACCACGAGCTATGTTGTGTTTTGGCTTTTAAAAGCCCTTTGTAGACATAAAAATGCAATTTGTGTCTTCGGACCGCGCAGCAGCTGTGACCGACTCTTCATGCTGGTTTTGTCTACGTGCCATATTAAATAAACTGCCTCTTTTTTAACTACAACTATCTCAACATCTTTGTTTCCCCCCTTTCCCCCTCATCGGATCACAGGGGATTGAACCCGCGATCTCTCCCAGCGCTCGCTGTTGAAACACGGAGACCCCTGTGGAGTTTGTGCTTTGAGTCAGACTCTCTTCTTCTTCCTATCAGGATGTGTCAGAGTGAACGAGGCCGGACAGCTGGGTCAAGGAAGAACTTCTCATAGAAGTTGAGACGCTTTGATTTCAAAGTTTACGTCTTTTTTTTTTATATATAAACGCACCGCTGGTGCTCTCACATTTAAGTTAGGAACATGAACATTATTAGGCAGCACAGACCCCACGGACCAGTCTTAATACTTACATGTATAGACCGCATACTTGCCAACCTTGAGACCTCCGATTTTGGGAGGTGTGGGGTGGGCGTGGTCGGGGGGCGGGGTTAGGGCCGTGGTTAAGAGGGGATGAGTATATTTACAGCTAGAATTCACCAAGTCAAGTATTTCATATATATATATATATATATCTATCTAAGAAATACTTGACTTTCAGTGTTCATTTATTTACACATATATACACACACTTAACACTCATCTACTCATTGTTGAGTTAAGGGTTGAATTATCCATCCTTGTTCTATTCTCTGTCACTATTTTTCTAACCATGCTGAACACCCTCTCTGATGATGCATTGATGTGTGGCACGCACAAAAGTGCTTTCATCCAATGCATTAGAGTCTGGAATCTTCCATCTCTCCCTAGCATGGCCCAAAACCGGTCAATCTTTGCTTCCTGAGGAAGATCTTCAGTGCCAAGCACTTGGTAGTCCACTACTTCTTCCCGGAGGCTATCCAGGTCCAATCGCAGCTGCGGCTTGGAACTTACAAGCTGTTATGAGTAGCGTGTGTGTGTGTGTGTGTGTGGCCCTTTTAATAGGTGAGCATGTGAGGTGAGTGACGTCAGTGAGTGTGTGGGCGAGAGAAGAGAGGGAGCGGTAGCGTGAGTGCGGGCGGGGACTAGTTTGCTTTGTGTTGGATTGGCTGTGTGCAAGCAATCAAAGCAAAATTTGCAACTAATCGCCGGACTCAGGCAGGAAAGGTGCAACAAAGCGTATTTCTTCATCTTACTCGGCGTCGCCATGGCTGTATCTTCCTCGTTCTTCTGCTTCGTCTCCTTGTGTGCGCAGTTGTGCACTGCACTCTCTAAAAGCCGTAGATGTTATTGATGTTACAGATGGCAGTATTGTCCTGTTTAAGAGTGTCACAACATTGCCGTTTACGGCAGACGAACTGCTTTACGGTAGACAAAAACATGACTGCTGTTGTTGTGTGTTGTTACCGCGCTGGGAGGACGTTAATGAAACTGCCTAACAATAAACCCACATAAGAAACCAAGAACTCGCCCTCGATGATTCTACAGTTATAACGTGTTTGGGCAGGCACACTGTTTATATCGTGGGAAAGCGGACTCAGGTCCGCATGGAGCTGGAGGACACGCCCCCTCCAGCTCTGCCTGAATTTCGGGAGATTTTCGGGAGAAAATTTGCCCCGCGAGGTTTTCGGGAGAGGCGCTGAATTTCGGGAGTCTCCCGGAAAATCCGGGAGGGTTGGCAAGTATGATGGACCGTTTAGCTGAGGTTAAAGGTCACAACATGCTGCAACTTTTTCACTTTTGTCAAACTTATCAACCTTTCTTCCCGCTTTCTAAGTAATGACCATGTACAGTGTCTCCCACAGATTGGCAATCTATTTGTAACAATGACACCGTCGTAACATTTGCATAATTGACTATGATGCGTGTATTTTTTTTAGAAAGACTATAAAATATTATTAGTTCCAACGTATCTTTTTCTTGTTAGATGATATTGTTTTGCTGTATTTTTAATTGTAGCTGCTTATTTTATTACTACAATATAACACAGGTTACAGTTTATACCAGGCCTGGGCAATTATTTTGACTCGAGGGGCCAAATTTAGAGAAATAAATATGTCCGGGGGCTGGTATATCTATTTTTAGGAACACTAATACAAAACCTCACAATGTCTGATTGAATGCTAAAAAAGTTATGACAGATTGCTTCAAAAAACAGAATGGTATTTTCCCTTTTTTTACTGAATGAGACACGCAGAATGTACATGAAAATAAAGAATGCGGGATTTACAATATGAACGATAAAACACTGAATATTGACAACAGATCATGCAAAAGCGCAGATTCCAACCATTGAAATACTTTGTATAGTTCAATACTTACGGTCATTTGAAAACATCACTACACCACATAATGGCAGCTACACTTTCCATCTTAAAGATCTAAAAAAATATATCAAATTTTTAGGAAAACTAATACGAAACCTCACAATGTCTGATTGAATGCTAAAAACGTTATGACAGACCGCCTTAAAAAAGGGAATGGCATTTTTAATTATTTTACTGAATGAGACACCCAGAATGTACATGAAAATAATGTGGGATTTACAACATTAACTATGAAGGATAAAACACTGAATATTGACAGTATATGAACATCACACCCCCTCTCCATCCACATATTTTACAATCAAGCGAAACATAACAAAAATGCAACAAACAGCGAAATATGAACGTGAAGGGTAAAAATCGATCTTAAATATTGAGAAAAAAAATTGGGGGGGAATTTCTTGCGGGCCAGATTGAAAAACTTAACGGGCCGCATGTGGCCCCCGGGCCTTAATTTGCCTAGGTCTGCTTTATACACTCCTGGTTTATTGACATATATTATTCTGCTGTCTCTGAATGTTGGAATTTAGTTTGGCAGCTACGTAAACAGTCTTTTATATTACAGGTGAAAAAATGTCTAACTTGATTATTGATATTCTCTACAATGAATTTAATACAGAACTATGCACACAAAGGAAAGTATTACTTTATCAACAACACCCAGAAACGCCGCCGGCTTCGTTGGGCCCCGAGCTTATCTAAGATGGACTTATGCAAAGTAGAAAAGTGTTCTGTGGTCTGACGAGTCCACATTTCGACTCAAAAGCCAGCATCTGTGATGGTATGGGGGTGTATTAGTGCCCAAGGCATGGATAACTTACACATCTGTGAAGGCGCCATTAATGCTGAAAGGTACAAACAGTTTTTGGAGCAACATATGTTGCCATCCAAGCAACGTTACCATGGACGCCCCTGCTTATTTCAGCAAGACAATGCCAAGCCACGTGTTACATCAACGTGGCTTCATAGTAAAAGAGCGCGGGTACTAGACTGGCCTGCCTGTAGTCCAGACCTGTCTCCCATTGAAAATGTGTGGCGCATTATGAAGCCTAAAATACCACAACGGAGACCCCCGGACTGTTGAACAACTTAAGGTGTACATCAAGCAAGAATGGGAAAGAATTCCACCTGAAAAGCTTTAAAAATTGGTCTCCTCAGTTCCCAAACGTTTACTGAGTGTTGTTAAAAGGAAAGGCCATGTAACACAGTGGTAAAAATGCCACCTTGCCAACTTATTTGCAATGTGTTGCTGCCATTAAATTCTAAGTTTATTATTATTTGCAAAAAAAACAAGTTTCTCAGTTCCAACATTAAATATCTTGTCTTTGCAGTCTATTCAATTGAATATAAGTTAAAGGATTTGTAAATAATTTTATTCTGTTTTTATTTACGAATTACACAACGTGCCAACTTCACTGGTTTTGGGTTTTGTATATAGGACTATATACAATACAGAGGAGCCATGTTAAATCAACAATACAGCTCAATGTAAACTAAAAAAACAATGCAATCTTATAGGATAAAGCAGTGTTTCTTAACCATAGGACCGGGGCCCATTATTGGGCCTACAGTGCCGCCAAAATAGATCTGTTTCTCAGCTGTGGTACGCATGGGCCGCAGCGGTACTCAGTTGAAATACTTTTCCACCATTTGTGGCAGTAATGACAATATGAAACAAACAGAAGAAGACTGGAGCTAAAGTCAGAGAGAAATGTCTTAAGCGCAAAAAATATGACTACAGTTAACCATTTTAGTTAGTTTACTTAAACATATATCATTATTATTTATTAGTTTGTTTTAATATTCTAAGCCTTGATATTTTATATTTTAAGACATGATGACAATCTTTGTGATTATCACATGCGTTCATATCATCTGACAAGGTTTATCCTGTTAAACCATAAGTAGGTTAGGTTTAATTACTGAATATGATTACAATCAAGAGTAAGATTACTAATTCAGTGTAAATATTAGAGTGGGGCTCCGAGCCCCTTTTGTAGGAGAAAAGTTGGGCCCCGAAGTCTAAAAGGTTAAGAACTTCTGGGATAAAGGTTGGTGC
>NC_084550.2:10065000-10070000 GCF_033978685.3 Nerophis lumbriciformis
TTTTATCAAATACATTTCCCCAAAAAATGCGACTTATATATGTTTTTTTCCTTCTTTATTATGCATTTTCGGCAGGTGCGACTTATACTCCGAAAAATACGGTAATTGCTATTTATGTATGTATTTATTTGACAGGGACAGTCATACCTGCCAACCTTGAGATCTTTGAATTCGGGGTTGAGGTGGGCGGGGTTTGGTGGTAGCGGGGGGGTGTATATTGTAGCGTCCCTGAAGAGTTAGTGCTGCAAGGGGTTCTGGGTATTTCTTCTGTTGTGTTTGTGTTGTTACGGTGCGGATGTTCTCCCGAAATGTTTGTCATTCTTGTTTGGTGTGGGTTCACAGTGTGGCGCATATTTGTAACAGTGTTAAAGTTGTTTATACGGCCACCCTCAGTGTGACCTGTATGGCTGTTGACTAAATGCGTGGCATTCACTTGTGTGTGAAAAAGCCGCATATAATATGTGACTGGGCCGGCACGCTGTTTGTATGGAGGAAAAGCGGACGTGACGACAGGTTGTAGAGGACGCTAAAGGCAGTGCCTTTAAGGGTGGAAATCGGGACAAATTTGGGAGAATGGTTGCCCCGGGAGATTTTCGGGAGGGGCACTGAAATTCGGGAGTCTCCCGGGAAAATCGGGAGGGTTGGCAAGTATGAGGACAGTACAATTAAACATTGCTACACCTAGGTAACCGATGTCAAAGTACATAAGACTTCTTGCCACAGGCTAATTTGCAACCCATGTCCCTGGTTTGCCTTTTTTTTTTTTAAAGATGAGAAAAGTGTAAAAGACATTCAAAAGGATTAAGACAAGTCCAAAAATAAAAACACATTGAAAATAATTGGACCCATTTGTGCATACTACACCCAGTTCTAGTGCTCACACTTCTGGTTTTCCTTAAGCCACTTTTTCAGTTTTGTGGAGAAATGTTTAATGTCCGAATTGATAGATTTTATATAACACTTTTCAACATTTGACACTCATCTCCTTATAATAAATACACCTAATAAAATAATACAATGAAGTAAACTGCCACAGTATGAGGCACACATGCACAATCGAATGAGTTTCAATAAAATATTTGTATTATTATTAGTTTTTTCTATCCTTTTTATTTGTAGCCCATGTGTTCCTCCATCCTCCCTTTAGGGGTCAGTAGAGTGTCAGTGTTGAGCTGCAGTCCAACAGCAACACACAAAGTGCTTGCATTCATGAAGTAAAGCTATGCACTTTGTTATATTAGTCTTACTCACCTGTGTGTGTGTGTGTGTGTGTGTGTGTGTGTGTGTGTGTGCTGGAAGTTGTGTGATACTCTTCTCCATCCTCCCTTTAGGGTGGGGGAGAGTGGGTGAGGCATGGAAGTGAAACATCTTCCTGCTGTCAAATATTCTACCCCCAAACCTCACTCCCGCTTTTCTCCAGCCATCTCAAGTCCTCATTTCGGAATGTTTGAAAGTGTTACAGCAATTTATGACCAAGCTAAACTATTGGCCTTCGCCATCTGCTCATAACATAATGATGACCTGGTGTGAACATCATCATCATCACTGGTTGGTGCTCAATGGGGAGACGATGCTCAACACATGTTTAACAGAAAAAATAATCTTTTCAAATAGTAATAAAGATTCAAATTTTGTGTTGAAAAGCAAAAAAAAATAAGCAATCGATTTATTAATTTTATAATTTTTTGGGATATTTTTTTAAAATCGGATCTTGATTAATCGTGATTAATCACTGTTAATTACTTGCGTGCATAATTTAAATGAACTTAAAAAAAAAGACCCCTATACTTTGACACAGGTGCAATTTAATTGTCAGAATATCATATAGGAACATTTATTTATCCGTTCAAAACTTCTTAACAGTTTCATCAAAAGGAGCGTGATCGTATTTTGAAGTAAAATTTACCAGCGAGTACACCAGTCGGCGTTTCTTCTATTTTTCAAATAGTAATAAAGATGCAAAATTTGTGCTGAAAAGCAGAAAAATAAGCAAGGGATTTATTCGTTTTATTTTTTATCCGGATAATCTTTTCAAGTCAGATCAATCACCCTTTTGCATCTTGATTAATCACGATTAATCGCAGTAAATTACACTCGTGCATAATTTAAATTGACTTAAAAAAAGACCACTATACTT
This sequence comes from Nerophis lumbriciformis, assembly GCF_033978685.3. NCBI lineage: Eukaryota > Metazoa > Chordata > Actinopteri > Syngnathiformes > Syngnathidae > Nerophis > Nerophis lumbriciformis. Next base: position 10,067,138 of record NC_084550.2, read on the forward strand.
TGACACAGGTGCAATTATATTGTCAGAATGTCATATAGGAACATTTAATGTATCTGCTCAAAACTTGACAGTAAAGTAGCATGATAGTATTTTGAAGTAAAATGTTATTTTCTTTGTTTTCTTCTATTTTTCAAATAGTAATAAAGATGCAAAATTTGTGCTGAAAAGCAGAAAAATAAGCAAGTGATTTATTAAAAAAATATTTTTTTTTCTGGATAATCCTTTTGAGTCAGATCAATCACCCTTTTGCATCTTGATTAATCACGATTAATCGCAGTAAATTACACACATGCATAATTTAAATTGACTTAAAAGACCACTATATTTTGACACAGGTGCAATTATATTGTCAGAATATCATATAGGAACATTTAATTTATCTGCTCAAAACTTCTTAACAGTAAAGTAGCATGGTCGTATTTTGAAGTAAAATTCTATTTTCTTTGTTTTCTCCTATTTTTCAAATAGTAATAAAGATGCAAAATTTGTGTTTTAAAGCAGAAAAATAAGCAATTGATTTATTTTACAATTTATTTTAGATACATTTTTTCTTACCCAACAATGTTAGTATTTGTCCCACACATTTCACGAAGGTGGGTTACACAAAATTGGGTTGGAAAGCTAGACTAAATTTAGACTTGTATAATAGTGTATAGCCACTGTCCATCTGATTGTCTAGTTAGCTAACATATACCCCCCCCCCCACACACACACACACACACAATCTGGACTGTGGTCCTAACTTTTACCACTGTTGGCTTTTACAATCTTTATCTTCATCATTTATTTCAACTTTATGTTATTCAGGTATGACATTTTTAAATTTAATTAATTTCATTGACAAGCAATTCTATTATGATCATACTCTTGTTTGCTTGCGGCTACGATTTCAGTACTATTGAAGATCTTTGCTCCTTCTCAACTCTGTGGTAATATTCTTTTCACAAAATACAACCAATCGTACGTTAATGTTAAATCTTACTTGTGAAAAGTAATCCCCCGATGCCTATTTTCAACAGTCCGCTCATTTGAGCAGGAAAACGCTGAACACCATCTTTGTTTTCTACAAACCCCGTTCCCATATGAGTTGGGAAATTGTGTTAGATGTAAATATAAACGGAATACAATGATTTGCAAATCCTTTTCAACCCATATTCAATTGAATGCACTACAAAGACAACATATTTGGTGTTCAAACTAATAAACTTTATTTTTTTTTGCAAATAATAATTAACTTATAATTTCTTGGCTGCAACACGTGCCAAAGTAGTTGGGAAAGCGCATGTTCACCACTGTGTTACATGGCCTTTCTTTTTAACAACACTCAGTAAATGTTTGGGAACTGAGGAGACACATTTTTTAAGCTTCTCAGGTGGAATTCTTTCCCATTCTTGCTTGATGTACAGCTTAAGTTGTTCAACAGTCCGGGGGTCTTCGTTGTGGTATTTTAGGCTTCATAACGCACCACACATTTTCAATGGGAGACAGGTCTGGACTACAGGCAGGCCAGTCTAGTACCCGCACTCTTTTACTATGAAGCCACATTGATGTAACACGTGGCTTGGCATTGTCTTGCTGAAATAAGCAGGGGCGTCCATGGTAACGTTGCTTGGATGGCAACATATGTTGCTCCAAAACCTGTATGTACCTTTCAGCATTAATGGCGCCTTCAGAGATTTGTAAGTTACCCATGTCTTGGGCACAAATACACCCCCATACCATCACAGATGCTGGCTTTTCAGCTTTGCGCCTATAACAATCCGGATGGTTCTTTTTCTCTTTGGTCCGGAGGACACGACGTCCACAGTTTCCAAAAACAATTTGAAATGTGGACTCGTCAGACCACAAAACACTTTTCCACTTTGTATCAGTCCATCTTAGATGAGCTCAGGCCCAGCGAAGCCGACGGCGTTTCTGGGTGTTGTTGATAAACGGTGATTTTCGCCTTGCATAGGAGAGTTTTAACTTGCACTTACAGATGTAGGGACCAACTGTAGTTATTGAAAGTGGGTTTCTGAAGTGTTCCTAAGCCCATGTGGTGATATCCTTTACACACTGATGTTGCTTGTTGATGCAGTACAGCCTGAGGGATCGAAGGTCACGGGCTTAGCTGCTTACGTGCAGTGATTTCTCCAGATTCTCTGAACCCTTTGATGATATTACGGACCGTAGATGCTGAAATCCCTAAATACCTTGCAATAGCTGGTTGAGAAAGGTTTTTCTTAAACTGTTCAACAATTTGCTCACGCATTTGTTGACAAAGTGGTGACCCTCGCCCCATCCTTGTTTGTGAATGACTGAGCATTTCATGGAATCTACTTTTATACCCAATCATTGCACCCACCTGTTCCCAATTTGCCTGTTCACCTGTGGGATGTTCCAAATAAGTGTTTGATGAGCATTCCTCAACTTTATCAGTATTTATTGCCACCTTTCCCAACTTCTTTGTCACGTGTTGCTGGCATCAAATTCTAAAGTTAATGATTATTTGCAAAAAAAAAAATGTTTATCAGTTTGAACATCAAATATGTTGTCTTTGTAGCGTATTCAACTGATTATGGGTTGAAAATGATTTGCAAATCATTGTATTCCGTTTATATTTACATCTAACACAATTTCCCAACTCATATGGAAACGGGGTTTGTACCTGTCAACTGTCAGTTTAGGCTGCTCGCCGGCTCCTCATCACCACTTCAAGATGGCGGCCCGATTTCTCGCGTCACAGCAGCCAATGCTGCGTCTACTTATAAGATGTCTATGGTGTACAGTGGCCACCTGTCAATAGCGGTCACTTTGTTTGTTTCCCTTTAGTGGTCCCAATCGACAGGGTTGACAGTAATTGGATGAACTGCTTGGCACTCAG
>NC_084550.2:10072500-10095000 GCF_033978685.3 Nerophis lumbriciformis
ACAAAAGGTAGACGTGGTAGGCTACTAGAGCTAGCAGCTACACAACAGCTAAGCACACAAGGTGTCCTTAATTGAACAAAATCTAAATCAGCACATTTGTCAATATAAACAAGTAACAGATAATTACATATTACAGAGTCTCCTAGGCAGAAGCATACAAGAAAGTACCCAGTAATAAAGGTGTCCGCATTATTCAACTTAATAATGCATCATTGGTCTGATTTAGTAAGATCTAAATACATCACGCTTTTTATAAAATAGCCTTTACTAGTGTTGTCCCGATACCCAATATTTTGGTACCGGTACCAAAATTAATTTTATACTTTTCGGTACTTTTCTAAATAAAGAAGACCACAAAAAATTGCATTATTGGCTTTATTTTAACAAAAAATCTTACGGTACATTAAACATATGTTTCTTATTGCAAGTTTGTCCCTAAGTAAAATAGTGAACATACTAGACAACTTGTCTTTTAGTAGTAAGTAAGCAAACAAAGACTCCAAATTAGTCTGCTGACATATGCAGTATCAATTTCCATTATATTATTTTGTCAACATTATTGAGGACAAGCGGTAGAAAATGAATTATTAATCTACTTGTTCATTTACTATTTATCTGCTTACTTTCTCTTTTAACATGTTCTATCTACACTTCTGTTAAAATGTAATAATCACTTATTCTTCTGTTGTTGGATACTTTACATTAGTTTTGGATACCACAAATGTGGGTATCAATCCGATACCAAGTAGTTACAGGATCATACATTGGTCATATTCAAAGTCCTCATGTGTCCAGGGACATACAGTCGTGCTCATAAGTTTACATACCCTGGGAGAATTTATGATTTCTTGGCCATTCTTCAGAGAATATGAATTATAACACAAAAATCTTTATTCCACTCATGGTTAATGGTTGTGTGAAGCTTTTTATAGAAAAATGGGCTGCATGGTTGAGTCGCCAGAAGAAAGCCATCACTCCAAATTACTTTCTTCCAGAAGTTTTGAGGCTTGTCTCTGTGCTGTTTGGCGTAACGTAAGCGGGATACTTTGTGACATTTGCGCAGAGATGGCTTTCTTCTGGCGACTCGACCATGCAGCCCATTTTTCTTCAATTGCCTCCTTATTGTGCATCTTGAAACAGCCACACCATAATTTTTCAGAGAGTCCTGTATTTCAGCTGAAGTTATTTGTGGATTTTTCTTTGCATCTCGAACAATTTTCCTGACAGTTGTGGCTGAAATCTTTGCTGGTCTACCTGAATCTTTCATTTTCCACTTCTTAATCAGCGTTTGAACACTGCTGATTAGCATCCTCAATTACTTGGATATCTTTTTATACCCCTTTCCTGTTTTATGCAGTTCAATTACCTTTTCTCGCAGATCCTTTAACAATTATTTTTGCCTTACCCATGACTCAGAATCCAGAAACATCTGTGCAGCACTGGATGAAAGATGCAATGGTCTGTCAGAAGCCCAGAAACTCACTGACCTTTTATACACACACATTAATTACAAACAAACATGTCACAGGTGAGGATTGAAACCTTGATTAGCCATTCAAACCTGTTTGTGTCAACTTTTGTGCCTTTTATCAGATCAAAGTCACTGGGGTATGTAAACTTTTGATTAGGGTCATTTGGGTACTTTCTTTTGTCATTTTGATTTAAAAAGAGTAAACACAGTTGTTTGCCAATAAATAGCTTCACACAACCATTAAGCATGAGTGGAATAAAGGCTTTTGTGTTATCATTCATATTCTCTGAAGAATGGCCAAGAAATCATTAATTCTCCCAGGGTATGTAAACTTATGAGCACGACTGTATTTCCTGAGTTTATAAACATAATATACATTTAAAAAAAACGAAAGATGTGATGCCAAAAAATGTCGACGTAATCATAGTAGTATCGACGAGATACGCTCCTGTACTTGGTATCATTACAATGGATGTCAGGTGTAAGGGGTGGGGGAACGGTACTTTTCAGAGGCGGTATAGTACCGATACTCAAAGCTGCAATTTCCGTATCATATAGGACGTGAAAAGGTAGTATCATAAAGGAATGGGAATTGTAGCAGACATTCTGATATCTACAATGTTAAACAAAAGTTTGGTGACATGAGAACGTGTCTCCAAACATTTGAAAGGTATTTTACAAGATAAATGACTAATAACTGCAACTTTTTGTCTTTCTACTCTAAAAGGGAGTTCCTGGTCCAGGCCACTATGACATCAGGGGTCAGTTCGAGAGGCCCAGTGACAAAAAGCAGCAGATCACGTCCACATTCCTCTCTCAGACCGAGGTACAAACACGATACACCTCCCACTCAATGCTGAAGTTTTATTTTTATTAACGTATTGTCCGGACTATAAGGCGCACTTAAAATCCTTTTTTTCCTCAAAACTCGACAGTGCGCCTTGTAACCCGATAATTCTGGTTTTGCTTACCGACCTCAAAGCTATTTTATTTGGTACATTGTGAAATGATAAGTGTGACCAGTAGATGGCAGTCACACATGAGATACGTGTAGACTGCAATATGACTCAAGTAAACAACACCAACATTTTATATGTTGAACATATAGAACATTACACACGGCACCCAAAAATCTATCAAAATGTTTTAGTACGACTTTGGTAAGCTGTGAAGCCGCACCGCTTGATGTGCTTCAACATACGAGTATTATTATGGTGTGTGTATAAGGTAAGACATATCAGCCGTTTTGTAGTCCTTGCCGACGCCGTAGTCTATAAGCTTCTTTTTCTTTATCCTCTTGTTATGGGACATTCATCCTCCGCTGTTGCCATTTTTAATATAAAGTAGTGTAAAGTTCTTACTTATACCTCCCCTCTACCGCAAAGAACTACTCACCCCCAAATCCTCCACACGACACCTCCGCTCTGGATAGGCTTACCTCCGAGGACATAGCTACGAACTATGGGAGACCGGGCTTTCTGCTCCGCCGCTCCCAGTCTGTGGAATGCTCTCCCTGACCACCTGAGGGCACCACAGACTGTGGATGCTTTTAAAAAAGGCTTAAAAACCCTTCTTTTTAAAAAAGCCTTTTTATAGATATATGCATACGAGTTCTAGCTATTAGACTGTTCTAGTTTTTAATTTTTTGTTTTTTTTATCTTTTTATTATTATTTTCTCAATACACTATAGCACTTTGAGGTTGTTTGCTCAATGTAAAGTGCTTTTTACAAATAAAATCTATTGTTATTATTATTATTATTATTATATCTGCCATGAAAGCGCTAAAACATACCGGTGTAGTGAGTTTACATTATTCACCCAAGGAACTTTAGTTATTAGAAAATTACGGTCAAACGTTTCTTCTCGGGACACATTTCCGGTGTTGTTGTTGCACTAGTGAGCCACGGATGAGGAGATGCTGCTCCGTTATTGATTGAAGTAAAGTCTGAATATCATTAAAACAGTTAGCTCCATCTTTTGACACTTCTTCCACTCCCGTCCTTGCACGTTACACCGCAAGCCACGTAAATAAGACCGCCCACAAAACGGCGCATCCTGAAGTGACTGTCAGAAAGCGACTTGAAGAAGATCTGTAAAACATAATCTATGCAACATTTTGACCAAAGAACCACCATTACATGTTATGTAGACCACAAGGAAGTATTTTACATTTAGAAAACAATTATAATATGACTCCTTTAATGCGCCCTCTAATCCAGTCCAATCCTATTTTGTTCTTAACTGTTCCCGCTCCATATAGACCTGTTCATATACACTTTACCAGTGGTTTTCAGACTTAAAGTACCACCTCAGAAAATACTTGGCTTTTCAAGTACCACCATCATGACCAACATTAAAATACAGTAGCGTAGTAGTAGGCCTAAGTATTCATTAAAAACGAGGCAGAGGTTTTATTTGACAAGTATATTCAATATTATTGGCCACTGTAACATTACACACAATTTGAACAGTAACACTGTTTGAATATTGGAAAATAAAACACTAATCACCCGATTAAGTGATTCTCTGGCGTACCACTAGATGGAGCCCCACATACTGCACTGTAGCACTCGTGGCATTCCATAGGTTTCGATGTCTCGTTTCCAAATAAAGATGGCGAGTAATTGGCCCTATCTCGTCGTGTGGCGCGAGCATCTGGCTGGGATGTGACGGAAAGGCGCTGGTGCGCGCTGTGAGTTTGAGAAGCAGCAGGATGCAGCGCCGCGAGGAGCTGGTTGCCTTGGCGAGGCCTTAAAAAGGTGCAGCTTGTCGCCTGCAGCTCTTTCTCAAACTGAAGTCAAGGTGGCGTCTGTTGCTGCTGCTGCTTCTTAGGTTGACCTCCAAATAGAACCGCTACCACAACAACATTAGTGTTGTAGTCTACTTCCGCAAACTGTGACCTCATACTCTAATACAGTGTTTTTCAACCTTTTTGGAGCCAAGGCACATTTTTTGCGTTGAAAAAATCCGGAGGCACACCACCAGCAGAAATCATTAAAAAACGAAACTCAGTTGACAGTAAAAAGTCGTTGTCGCAATTGTTGGATATGACTTTAAACCAGTGGTCGCCAACCACCGGGCCGTGGATCGATTGGAACCGGGCCGCACAAGAAATTAAAAAACAAAAAAATTAAATAAAAAAAAAAAACACAAGATACACTTACAATTAGTGCACCAACCCAAACAACCTCCCTCCCCAATTCACACAAAATGGTTGTTTCTTTCTGTTATTAATATTTCTGGTTCCTACATTATATATCAATACAGTCTGCAGGGATACAGTCCGTAAGCACACATGATTGTATATTTTTATGACAAAAAAAAACAAACAAAAAAAACATATCCCACCCCAACCCCCCGGTCCATGGGACAAATTTTCAAGCGTTGCCTGGTCCGCAGTTACAAAAAGGTTGGGGACCACTGCTTTAAACCATAACCAAGCATGCATCACTATAGCTCTTGTCTCAAAGTAGGTGTACTGTCACCACCTGTCAAATTACGCCGCGACTTATTTGGAGTTTTTTGGTGTTTTCCTGTGTGTAGTGTTTTAGTTCTCGTCTTGCGCTCCTATTTTGGTGGCTTTTTCTCTTTTTTTGTTTTTTTCCTGTAGCAGTTTCATTTTCACTTTGAGCGATTATTTGTTTTTATCCTTCTTCGTGGGGACATTGATTGTCATGTCATGTTCGGATGTACTTTGTGGACGCCGTCTGTGCTCTGCAGTAAGTCTTTGCTGTCGTCCAGCATTCTGTTTTTGTTTACTTTGTAGCCAGTTCAGTTTTAGTTTCGTTCCGCATAGCCTTCTCTAAAGCTTCAATGCCTTTTTTTAGGGGCATTCACCTTTTGTTTATTTTTGGTTTAAGCATTAGACACCTTTTTACCTGCACACTGCCTCCCGCTGTTTCCGACATCTACAAAGCAATTAGCTACCGGCTGCCACCTACTGACATGGAAGAGTATTACACGGTTACTCTGCCGAGCTCTAGACAGCACCGACACTCAACAACGGCACATTATTTATAAAGATGGATAAAGATCCTTTTAGATTAGTGTTTTTCAACCTTTTTTAAGCCAAGGCACATTTTTTGCGTTTAAAAAATGCGAAGGCACACCACCAGCAGAAATTTATTAAAAACGAAACTCAGTTGACAGTAAAAAGTCGTTGTCGCAATTGTTGGATATGACTTTAAACAATAACCAAGCATCACTATAGCTCTTGTCTCAAAGTAGGTGTACTGTCACCACCTGTCACATTACGCCGCGACTTATTTGGAGGTTTTTTTTGGTGTTTTCCTGTGTGTAGTGTTTTAGTTCTCGTCTTGCGCTCCTATTTTGGTGGCTTTTTCTCTTTTTTTGTTTTTTTCCTGTAGCAGTTTCATTTTCACTTTGAGCGATTATTTGTTTTTACCCTTCTTCGTGGGGACATTATTGATTGTCATGTAATGTTCGGATGTACTTTGTGGACGCCGTCTTTGCTCCACAGTAAGTCTTTGCTGTCGTCCAGCATTCTGTTTTTGTTTACTTTGTAGCCAGTTCAGTTTTAGTTTCGTTCTGCATAGCCTTCCCTAATCTTCAGTGCCTTTTCTTAGGGGCACTCACCTTTTGTTTAATTTTGGTTTAAGCATTAGACACCTTTTTACCTGCACGCTGCCTCCCGCTGTTTCCGACATCTACAAAGCAATTAGCTACCTACTGATATGGAAGAGTATTACACGGTTACTCTGCCGAGCTCTAGACAGCACCGACACTCAACAACAACACATCATTTGCAGACTATAATTACTGGTTTGCAAAAAATATTTTTTTACCCCAAATTGGTGAAATTAGATAATCTCCCACGGCACACCAGACTGTATCTCATGGCACATTAGTGTGCTGCGGCACAGTGGTTGAAAAACACTGCTCTAATAATGGACACAGTATCTCAGTTATTTGTGTGTCATTGCAATTTAAAACAAACTAAAGCCTCACCACAAATAAATGCCTCCTTTACTAAAAAATAATTAGTAATTTCAATAATACTATTTATGAGTGCTGTCAGACGATACTTAAAAAACCCCCCAAAAAAACAGGTCAATAACTTTGAATTGTGATTAATCGCAATTAATGAGAGTAAAAAAAAAAACATACATACTAGAGATGCGCGGTTTGCGGACACAACCGCGGAGTCCGCGGATTATCCGCGGGTCGGGCGGTTGAAATAAAAAAAAAATTAGATTTTATCCGCGGGTCGGGTCGGGCGGTTGAAATAAAAAATAAAAAAAGATTTTAAATAGATTCAGGCGGGTGGCAGTTAAACCAATTCGGAAATATATATACATAGTTAAATGTTGTTACCCACATACGAAAAACGAGTAGGCACCTGCAGCATATGCCACAACAGAAGAAGAAAAAAAAAAGAGATGGACACTTTTACGGAGCGGAGAAGGGACGCCTCGCCGGGGTCCGGGACCGAGGCCCCTTCTCCCGAGAGGGCCCCACCGGGAGCCGTAGCTGAGGTGATCCGCGAGAAGGGCCCGACGCACGTCCAGGGTCACCACCGCGCCCACCGCACGACACCCCGCCTCGTCCGCCTTCGCCGCGGCCGGCGTCACGCGCAGCAGGTAAGCAGCTTACCTGCCCACCACCCCCGTGGCCGGGGGCTCGTAACAGGGGTCACTCCGCGCGCTCCACCCGCGCAGCTTACCTGCCCGCCACCCCAGTTGCCGGGGGCGCGTAACAGGGGTCACTCCGCGCGCAGTGCGCTCACGAAAGGGGTTGGGCTCACCCTGGTGAGCCGAGTGGGCCACTTTTGGTAAGCATTTGAACCGAACGCCGGGTTAAGGCGCCCGATGCCGACGCTCATCAGACCCCAGAAAAGGTGTTGGTTGATATAGACAGCAGGACGGTGGCCATGGAAGTCGGAACCCGCTAAGGAGTGTGTAACAACCCAACTGCTGAATCAACTAGCCCTGAAAATGGATGGCGCTGGAGCGTCGGGCCCATACCCGGCCGTCGCCGGCAGCGAGAGCCGCGAGGGCTAGGCCGGGACGAGTAGGATGGCCGCCGCGGTGCGCGCTGAAGCCTCGGGCGCGAGCCCGGGTGGAGCCGCCGCGGGTGCGAGGGACATCGCACCTCCACGCGCTTGGAGGTGCGCTCAGCGCGGCTCCCAGATGATTGCGCACTGGTGTGCGTCTGGGCCGTGAAAGCGTGGCACGCATTGAATGTCTCTGCTAGATTGGATCAGTCTCCTTTCTTTAACAGGCAAAAGCTTTATAACCTCACTAATGCCTTGCATCGTCTATATTAGATATAAAACAACGGGCGGGTGCGGTTTTGATTAAATGTTAGTTCGGGTGGATGTGGATGGTTGACGACTTTTGTGATGCGGTTGCGGATGAAATAATTGCCTATCCGCGCATCTCTAATACATACCTATTTGTAGTGCAATCATTGCACAGCATGTATGATTTATTAATCACTTTTTTATTACATTTTAATGTTGTTGCTGCATGTAAAAATCTGCACTGCCACCTCATAATTTCCCCATTGTGGGATAAATACAAGTCTATCCTATCTTAAAGTACTTGCTTACCCAAATTAAATTAACTTAAGAAAAACCATTCAAATATTAGCACTGAATTAGTAATTTTACTCTTTATTACTACCATGAGCTTATGAAACGAAATTTCGTTCTTATTTGTACTGTAAAGTTCAAATTTGAATGACAATAAAAGGAAGTCTAAGTCCAAGTCATTATTTTCAATAAATATATTGATTGATTGATTGATTGAAGCTTTTATTAGTAGATTGTACAGTACAGTACATATTCCGTACAATTGACCACTAAATGGTAACACCCCAATAAGTTTTTCAACTTGTTTAAGTCGGGGTCCACGTTAATCAATTCATGGTAATTCATGATATCTAACCTACTTACAGTTTACAACCTTGTCAAATGATATGAAACTATGTGTTAATCACAAAGATCAACACTTATTTAACACATAAAACTTGGACTTAAGTCAGGCTGATTAGAAAAATAAGTACGAACCGCATAATAAGGGAGTCATAAATAACTGACAAAATTATCTTGTGCGAAACTGAATAAACAAAATTAATAATTCATAGGTTTAACTAAATTCTCAATAAAAAATGAAGTACAGCACTGTGGAGGTTGCCCTCTAGTGCGTTCTTCGGACCACCACACACTTCCAAGAGAGCCCGAAATTCAGGGTATAACACTGTTTTATTTTCATAAATGTGCAGAGGCTTTTGCTTTCCAGCAAAATATCATTCTATCCTGCGTCCGCTCAGCCGCACCTCCAACTCCAACTACTTGTCTCATTCCGGCTGCTGCTAATAAAGGCGACAGGTGATTAGATAACAAGGCCTACCTGGGCCATCTACACACCTGTCGCTGTCTTCGAGCCCGGTCCTGGCACACCCCGTTCCGTGTCAGGCCCGCAGGCCACGCCCCCCTCCACAAGTACAAATGAAAATACAAATTTACCACTTAAGTCATCATTTTTGCACCTAAACTTTAGCGACAGACTTCTTCTGTTGGTTTGATATTGTCATTACTGCCACAAGTGGTGGAAAAGTGTATTACAACTACGGCCCATACACAGTTAAGAAATAGATATTTTTTTGGCTGCCCTTTTGGTTAAGAAACACTGTCCTGGAGCACTACTCTACACGTTGTAAGTCTTCATTATTCATTCTCCTGCAATGATGGCACGCTGCGTCATTCTGCTGTCGGACAAGAACATCTCACACACAAGATCGATCCCACTGGCCTCCGTAACAAAATTAGGATCCATTTAGGGATGTAGCATAACAAAAGGACCAGGCAAAAAAAATATTCTTCAGATATAATCTGCCAGATAAATGTATTCAATTAGAAGCTTCCCAAAGGAGGGCACTTTTTTTTAGCAGGGAATATTTAAGACTATGTCCCAGTCTCAGACTCCTTAAGACGAGGAGGGGGTTTAAATGACGTTTTATAGCTCGGGAACAACACTTTAATGAATACTTTGGGTGGGTCTAATGTGTGGGTTGCAGGACAGATGCTGTATTGAAGGGTATGTCAAGGCTACATTTGACTGTTTTGATAATAATATTGTCCTTTTTAGCCATATTGTGTGTATGCAACTTCCATTATCTGCTAGTCATTACACTTTTTTCTCATTTGGTCATAGTTGTGGTAGCGTCACAAGAATTATCGACATACACAAATCGAAACACTTCACACCAGACCGAAGCCTCACGAGATTTGGCGAAGTCATGCGGAATGACAGATTCATGACTGGATTCTGGATGAAATAGTGTGCGGTTTATCGAAAAACCTGATTGCAGGACTAGTGATGGGTAGATGTGTGCCACACTCAATAGATGTATTGACACTGCACTCGTACTGTTTGTGTTTCATAATGGTCATTAGAAAAGTCACTAAATTTAACCTGCAAATAAAATTAATAGCATATACAGTAAAGGCCAAACGTTTGGACACACCTTCTCATTCAATGCCTATTCTTTATTTTCATGACTATTTACATTGTAGATTGTCACTGAAGGCATCAAAACTATGAATGAACACATGTGGAGTTATGTACTTAACAAAAAAAGGTGAAATAACTGAATACATGTTTTATATTCTAGTTTTTTCAAGTTAGCCACCCTTTGCTCTGATTACTGTTTTGCACGCTCTTGGCATTCTCTCGATGAGCTTCAAGAGGTAATTTAATTCCACATAGGTCTTAAGTGTTGTACGTGCATACAAATGTTTTAAATTAAATTTTTCTCTAAGATTATATTTCTCCTTTTTCTTTTTAGAAGAATTGTTGTATATTCTTGGGTAGCAGGTTATAGTTTGCTTTGTGTATAATTTCGGCTGTTTGCAAATTCACTATGTGAAAACCAGTTTTCTTTGAAGTTATACAGAACATTTTCACAGACGTTCATCTTTTTTATGGTGGAATGTAGTTAGTCATAGTAATGGCACCCAATGTTATTATTTACCGTATTTTTCGGGCTATAAATCGCAGTTTTTCTCATAGTTTGGCCGGGGGTGCGACTTATACTCAGGAGCGACTTATGTGTGAAATTATTAACACATTTCATGGGATTTAGCGATTAGGAGTGACAGATTGTTTGGTAAACGTATAGCATGTTCTATATGTTATAGTTATTTGAATGACTCTTACCATAATATGTTATGTTAACATACCAGTTGGTTATTTATGTCTCATATAACGTACACTTATTCAGCCTGTTGTTCACTATTCTTTATTTATTTTAAATTGCCTTTCAAATGTCTATTCTTGGTGTTGGCTTTTATCAAACAAATTTCCCCAAAAATGCGACTTATACTCCAGTGCAACTTGTATGTTTTTTTCCTTCTTTATTATGCATTTTCGGCCGGTGCGACTTATAATCCGGAGCGATTTATAGTCCGAAAAAGAGAAGTGTGTAATACTTCTCTTGTTGCCTTATTTGAATTTGACTTTATTAAATGTTTGGGTATAATTTTATTAAACAAAACCAGTTTTCTTTTAAGTTACACAGAACATTTTCACAGATGTTTATCTTTTTTATGGAGTTAGTCATAGTAATGGCACCCAATGTTATTATTTAATTGTTTTAAACCTTTATTTCCCCAGCAAAGGGTAAATAAAAAGTAGGGATGTCCGATAATATCGGCAGTCCGATAAATGCGTTAAAATGTAATATCGAAAATTATCGGTATCTGTTTCAAAATTATTGGTATTGGTTTCAAAAGGTAAAATTTATGACTTTTTAAAACGCCGCTGTGTACACGGACGTAGGGAGAAGTACAGAGCGCCAATAAACCTTAAAGGCACTGCCTTTGCGTGCCGGCCCAGTCACATAATATCTACGGCTTTTCACACACACAAGTGAATGCAATTCATACTTGGTCAACAGCCATACAGGTCACACTGAGGGTGGCCGTATAAACAACTTTAACATTGTTACAAATATGCGCCACACTGTGAACCCACACCAAACAAGAATGACAAACACATTTCGGGAGAACATCCGCACCGTAACACAACATAAACACAAGAGAACAAATACCCAGAACCCCTTGCAGCACCAACTCTTGCGGGACGCTACAATATACACCCCCCGCTACCCCCTCCCCACCCAACCCCGCCCACCTCAACCTCCTCATGCCATAACCACTATAGGCATAATAATGTGTTAATTCCACGACTGTATATATCGTTATCGGTTGATATCGGTAATTAAGAGTTGGACAATATCGGATATCGGCAAAAAAGCCATTATCGCACATCTCTAATAAAAAGTATTCATTTTGAAACGAGAATCGCTTTGAATCGAGAATCAACTCTGAATCGAATTTTGTGGTGCCCAAAAGATTCACAGCCTTTCACGATATTGATCTCCCAGATCACTAAAATCGTACAAAACATTTATAGCGTTTTATTTCTACTTTAAAACCTGTAACCTCTGCAGTGGGCATTAGTTTTGGCTCCATTTATTTTGTCACAGTTACACGTTTCTGAAAAAAATATACAACATAATCCTGTTATGCAAAACTCAAATGTCTCCACTGCAAAAGATGGTTCTCAGGACGATATACATTTTTTTGTTTTTCCCTAAAGTGTCGCTCAGAATGTCCCAGTTGGCGACCCACAAAGTTCCACCGCACTGCAAAAACTGGAATCTAAGTAAGATTAAATATCTCAAATAAGGGTGATATTTGCTTATTTTCTGTCTGATACGATAATTCTTCTCACTAAGCAGATTTTATGTTAGAGTGTTTTACTTGTTTTAAGGGTTTTGGTCCTAAATGATCTCAGTAAGATATTACAGCTTGTTGCTGAGATTTGATGACCTATATTGAGTAAAACATGCTTGAAACTAGAATATCAACTGTTGCAAAGCTGTGTCATCAACACTCACAAGTATAAAACTACTTTTTTAAAGTAATCATTTCTTACTTCAAGCATGAAAAAAAAAATCATGATTTTGACACAATTGTGTCTCATAATTAAAACAGATGACAGCCAAATGGACTTTGCTGTTTTATTTTCAATGAAACAATAGAAAATACGTACTCATATAGTAGTACAGTTGTTATTAGTGAGAATATACTTATTTTAAGGTATTTTTGGGTTCATTGAGGTTAGCTATTTTTACTTGTTTTGGAAAGTTTTTACAAGCCAAGTTTTCTTCTTCTATTGGCAGATAATTTTGCTTAGTTCAAATAAAATACCCCTCATTTTTGTATGTTTTTTCTTGTTTTTGAACACTGACTTTTTGCAGTGTGCAAATAATCACGTCTGTCTCACACACACTATTTCATATTTCAACGACCAATGTCAGGTCGTAGGGCTTATTTCAAATGTGTGTGTGTGTGTGTGTGTGTGTGTGTGACGGGGGCTTTTCGACCTAATTTCTGTGGCCACATGCTGTGTTGGTGCTCTAGTGTGTGATGTTGTCATTGACTCAAACAAGCACAGTGTGTGTGTGTGTGTGTGTGAGGCGTTAGAACCTTGGGCGACAGTTTTCTTAGATCTTCATCAGGGTGTGACTGTGGCTGCATGTGACAGTGTTCTCCTGCAGAGGGATTGAGAGGAAACGAGATAAGGAGGCACTGAGGGAGCGGAGGATATAAGAGGAACAGTGGGAGTCTTCCACTTCTTGCCTCACCTCTTCCCAATTTCCCTCCGATATCATTCGCACATTTCTCCCTTTTTTTCTTCTTCTTTTTCTTCCAGTCATCTTTCATCTTCCTGGACAATAAGTCCTCCAAACTCCATGTTTTATATTCATGCACTTTTGTGTGTGTGTGTGTGTGTGTTTGTGTGTGTGTGTGTGTGTGTGTGTGGTTGGAAGAGATACAAAGCGTGACAACATAACACAAATTCTAATTAGATTCAACGTTAACAAAGCTCTGTTTTGAAAGCGCAAGTTGAGAAAGCGCTTGGTGTGTGTGTGTGTGTGTGTGTGTGTGTGTGTGTGTGTGTGTGTGTGTGTGTGTGTGTGTGTGTGTGTGTGTGTGTGTGTGTGTGTGTGTGTGTGTGTGTGTGTGTGTGTGTGTGTGTGTGTGTGTGTGTGTGTGTGTGTGTGTGTGTGTGTGTGTGTGGTGACAGACAGATGGCCTCCTCATATGTACAACATGCTTTGTTTTGCTTGAAACAGCAGGTCATGTGACAATTACCCTTCTCTTAATGCATGCTTTGTCAGTAGAAGCCACAATGGAGGACGGTATGTTTACTGTTCTCGGAAGACATTTGGACGTCACACAAAACTGGTCCTAGCATGTTTTTGTCATGATCTGTGGTCTGGATTATGTTTTTGTTAGTTTTGGACCATACTTGCCAACCTTGAGACCTCCAAATCCGGGAGATTTTGGGGTGGGGTGGGGTTGTATATTTAGAGCTAGAATTCACTTAAATTCAAGTATTTCTCATATATATATATATATATATATATATATATATATATATATATATATATATATATATATATATATATATATATATATATATATATATATATATATATATATATTGACATGTCTGTGTGATCATGTTTTGTTTTAGTCATGTTCGGTTTTGTTTTTGGACTTTTTGTGCACTTTTGTTTTGTTTTGTCACCATAGCAACCATTAGTTTTCACCTGTCACGTCACGCACCTGTTTCACGTTTTGAGTCACGCACCTGCTTTCACTAATCATGTCTATAGTATTTAAGTTCATTGTTTTCAGTTTGTCGTGCTGGCGACATCCCACATTTATGCTCTGCACATTCCTGACACTTTTTTCATGTCCGTCGTTCATGCTGCTCCTTTTGTCCATGCCAAGTAAGTTTTGTTTATTAATACCACAGTTAGTGTTTTTCTTTAATTGTTCACAGTTTCTGCCTTTGTGCAAGTATTTGTTTTCATAGCCAAGTTGTTTCTCCGCCACTGTGCGCGCTTTTCGTTTGTACTTTTTTTTGATAAAATTAAATAAATCATGTACTTACATTACCGTCTCGCCCGAGCCAACTTTCCGTTGCATCCCGGAAAAGCAAACACCCAGGATCAAGTCTTGACATATATATAAATAAATAAATGACTTTCAGTGAATTCTAGCTATATATAAATATGTATTTTATTTTATATATATATATATATATATATATATATATATATATATACATACATAAAATAAATACTTGAATTTCAGTGTTCATTTATTTACACATATACCCACACATAACACTCCTCTCTACACATTGTTGTATTTGAAAGTGCAATGCTTTGCAGCCAGTAGTACAGTCTTTGAAGGAGCGTATGTTTGGGCAGTGTAATATTCTGGGATGCAGTCAATAACTAGGCAAGGTGAAGAAGATACGTCTCTTTACTTCATACTTCAGAACCAACTCCCACACTTGCGCAATACAACGTAAACCGTTGGCCAACCAAAAAGTAACCACAGAACACTGTAGTGGTTCTGTGGTTACTTTTTAAACCGTTGGCCAACCAAAAAGTTCCAACAGTTTACGTTACATTGCGCACCCTGACGGCAAGTGTGGGAGTCGGTTCTGAAGTATGAAGTAAAGAGCGGACGTGACGACAGGCTGTCCTCACTCAGGTGCGCACGGACCAGGAGGGGGCGTGCCTTAAGTCCGGCTGAAAATCGGGAGAAATTCGGGAGAATAGTTGGCCCGGGAGATTTTCGGGAGAGGCACTGAAATTCGGAAGTCTCCCGTAAAATTCAAGAGGGTTGGCAAGTATGGTTTTGGACTATTTTAGTACCTGTTTGCGCTCTCTTGTTTGTTTAGTTACCAATGGCGACTTATTAGTTTCACCTGCCTCTGGTGTTCGGGACACGCACCTGCTCTAATCAAGAAGACCATTATTTAAGCCTGTCTTTGCCAGTCAGTCGTCCTGGCGTCATTGCTTAGTTCATGCTGCTCGTTCCATGTCTGATTCCACAGTTACGCTAGTTCAGTGGTTCTTAACCTGGGTTCGATGGAACCCTAGGGGTTCGGTGAGTCGGCCTCAGGGGTTCGGCGGAGGTCAAAACACACCCGACTCATCTTGAAAATAAAAACTTCTCCCTATCGGCGTATTACGGATACGGCAACAGCAGAAGTCAGACTGATTTGCAGGTGTGTAATTTGTTGTGAGTTTATGCACTGTGTTGGTTTTGTTCTTTGAACAAGGTGATGTTCATGCACGGTCATACTTGCCAACCTTGAGACCTCCGATTTCGGGGGGTGGGGGGTGTGGGCGGGGCGGGGGGCGTGGTTAAGATATATATATATAAGAAATATTTGACTTTCAGTGAATTCTAGCTATATATATATATATATATATATATATTTTATAACATATATATATATATATATATATATATATATATATATATATATATATATATATATAAAAGAAATACTTGAATTTCAGTGTTCATTTATTTACACATATACACACACATAACACTCATCTACTTATTGTTGAGTTAAGGGTTGAATTGTCCATCCTTGTTCTATTCTCTGTCACTATTTCAGAACACACACATTATACAAATATACGTTATAAAATCAATAAGAAAACGGGAGCTCTAATTTGGGAGTCTGAATTAGGATCAGAAGTTCCTATATAAACATTGCGCACTCACGTCGCCTTTTTGTATTGATTACTGCAGCTGTGCACTGGATTCATTCACAAATACAAACTACAACTCACAAACACTTTAGAGTTAGGCTCCACCATCAGAATGTGTACTTAAACTTATAAAGATCACATGGATATTATTCAGTGAGTTGATTCACCAAAACTAACCTGTTATAGAGGAGGAAAAAGCACACAGGACGTTTCAATTGTTCAAACTGGTCGCGCTCATCAGAATGACAAGACACTTCCGGTCTGCAGGTGATAGCATTCAATTGGGAAGAAACGCCCTACTGCCCCCTACTGACCAATGTGAATACTGATAAATGTGTAATGACAGCTCCAAAAACGAATTCAAACCACAAAATAAAATAAATAAATCAACACAAAAATGTGACCCATTATGGGTGGGTCACATATGCATGTACAGTAGATGGCAGAATTGTCCTGTTTAAAAGTGTCACAACATTGCTGTTTACGGCAGACGAACTGCTTTACGGTAGACGAAAATGTGACTGCTTTTGTTGTGTGTTGTTACCGCGCTGGGAGGACGTTAATGAAACTGCCTAACAATAAACCCACATAAGAAACCAAGAACTCGCCCTCCATCATTAGCTGTTTATATTGTGGGAAAGCGGACGTGTGAACAGGCTGTCAAAAACGTCACTCAGGTCCGCATGGAGCTGGAGGGGGCGTGGCCTCCAGCTCCGCCTGAATTTCGGGAGATTTTCGGGAGAAAATTTGTCCCGGGAGGTTTTCGGGAGAGGCGCTGAATTTCGGGAGTCTCCCGGAAAATCCGGGAGGGTTGGCAAGTATGTGCACGGTTCATTTTGTGCACCAGTAATAAAACATGGTAACACTTTAGTATGGGGAACATATTCACCATTAATTAGTTGCTTATTAACATGCAAATTAGTAACATATTGGCTGTTAACTAGTCATTATTAAGTACTTATTAATGCCTTATTCGGCATGGCCTTATTATAACCCTGACCCTATAACCCTAACCAAATGACTCTAAATTAAGTTTTTATTACTTAGAATATGTTCCCCTAGTGTCCGAAAAACTCTAAATTAAGTCTTTGTTACTTAGAATATGTTCCCCATATTCCCTTTGTCTTGAATTTGAAAAAAAAAACATTTTATTTTTCACTAAAGAAGGGTTCGGTGAATGCGCATATGAAACTGCTGGGGTTCGGTACCTCCAACAAGGTTAAGAACGACTGTGCTAGTTGCTACATGTCATAGTTTGGTTAGTTGTTTTCATGTCTATAGTTTCATGTCCTAAGTTTTTTGCCTTAGCTTCCGCGTGCGATAGGCACGCTTGCCTTCGGGTTGTTTTCTGTTTTTTGTACTTCATTGAGTGTCAGTTGAATAATTAAATATGTTCCTACCTTCACGCCTTGTCCGGAATAGTCCGATTGCTTCCCGGGAGAACAAACCTCGCAGTAAGCTGCGACCCCCTCGTCATGACAGTTTTATTTCGTTTTTTTTTAATGTAGCTTTGTGCATTGTGGCTCAGACAAAGGTTTTCTCCTAATGTTCCCGCAATTTCGAAAGCATTGTGCCCTCAAAGATGAAGAACTATGATATTGCTCTTGCTCTTTTTTGTCTTCAATCTCTGAAAGCACTCAATTTCTCTTTTATTCATTCTGTTACTTTACGGCCTTGTCGACTGTGCACTGGGTTGCCATTGAACTTGCTTTTAGGATGTGATTTGTTTGAAATGCGAGACTCAAAAGGACCTTTTTAGGTCCAACGCAAAGTTGATTTAGCCATACGACATCATGGCAAGAGAATGACTGTTACACGGTCAAACTGTTGCGGTCATAAAACCTCTGTTAGCTAAAATGGCAATGTTTGAAGTTAAAGTACCACTGATAGTCACACACACGCTAGGTGTGGCAAAATTATTCTCTGCATTTTGACCCATCACCCTTGATCACCCCCTGGGAGGTGAGGGGAGCAGTGGGCAGCAGCGATGGCCACACCCGGGAATAATTTTTGGTGATTTAACCCCCAATTCCAACCCTTGATGCTGAGTGCCAAGCAGGGAGGTAATGGGTCCCATTTTTATAGTCTTTGGTATGACTCGGCCGGGGTTTCAACTCACAACCTACCGATCTCAGGGTGGACACTCTAACCACTAGGCCACTGAGTAGGTAGGTTTGAAGTCACAAAAGGTAACCATTGCAATATTAACATGTTGATTCATTTAAAGTCTTAACTTTAATGACAAAAACGTAACGCATGCATTTGGAAACTTAGCCACTGTCTACATTAAGCCGGATAACTCCTTAAACAAATAATTATTTAGCCTAATCCCCGTGTCAGCCACACTAAACCATCGTTTAAGGCAGGGGTGCTCACACTTTTTCTGCAGGCGAGCTACTTTTCAATTGATCAAGTCGTGGGGATCTACCTCATTCATATATATAATTTATATTTACTTATTTATGAAATATGTTTTTGTTAACAAGTTAAAGGTGTTTAATGATAATGCAAGCATGTTTAACACATATAGTTAATATTGTTAATAAATTAAAGGTGTTTAATGATAATACAAGAATGTTTAATACATATAGTCAATATTGTTGACAAGTTAAAGGTGTTTAAAGATAATACAAGCATGTTTAACACATATAGTTAATATTGGTAATAAGTTAAAGGTGTTTAAAGATAATACAAGCATGTTTAACACATATAGTTAATATTGTTAACAACGTAAAGGTGGTTAAAGATAATACACGCATGTTTAACACATATAGATTCCTTTCTTTCATGAAGACAAGAATATAAGTTGGTGTATTACCTGATTCTGATGACTTGCATTGATTGGAATCAGACAGTGGTGCGGATAACGTCCGCATTTTCGAATGGAGGAGAAAAAAAGTCCTCCTTTCTGTCCAATACCACATGAAAGTGGTTGGTTTTTGGCATCTTATTTGTCCAGCTTCCGTACTCCTTTGTATACACTTTACAAGAAATACATTGTCGGCAAACTCTGTAGCTTGCTAGCTTGTGCACGCCAGCTTTCTGAGACTCTTATTTTGTTAGCGCAGGCAGGATGAAGCACAGCTTTTATTGTGCAACTGTGCAGTCGGTCTTTGGAGTTTTGACGACAGGTACGGCGCCAGAGTCTGTTGAAATAAAGTGTTTCTCGCCTTCCAGTCGGTAATTTTATTGAGCTGGCAGCAGCCAGCGTCATCTCAGAAGACCCTCGGGTGCCGTGAATGTCAATCAAGTGACGAAAGTGACGTCATAGTGAAGATTTATGATCGCTCATTCTTAGGACTATTTTTTTAATGCCTGGCTGGTGATCGACCGACACACCCTCCGCGATCGACCGGTAGCTCGTGATCGACGTAATGAGCACCCCTGGTTTAAGGTCTCCCTCCTCTGATATTTTTTTACACGGTTAAGTGCGCCTTGTATTTCTTGAATCTCCGGCTGTTAGCTCTGTATGGACTCATTGATCGTTTACAAGTGACGCCAGAAAGACCGCGCCCCACACAGGAAGTGACCCCAGAAAGAACGCGCCACAGCCAGCTTCATAATAAGGCAGTTTCGTAACTCTGACCTAACCACTGGAAATATGGAGGCGATTCATCCAGACATGCCCGTGTTTCTCATTCTTCTACATGTACAGACGCTTGTGGAAATCACACATGAATACCTTAAGAGAAGAAAACGCGCGATTGCAGCTATTTGGGATACAACACTTCTCAGAGGACAAGAGAAATTTCCAATGTCCAGGTCAGATTCTACTTAGCGAAAAACTTTGTCCATTTGTCGAAGGAGAGTCAACGAGAATGTGGGCTCCCGTGGATGTGATAAAAAAGGCGTGCTTTGTATTACCTGGCCGTCGAGGGAAGACTACGAAAAACGGTAATGATACCAAGTACAGGAGCGTATCTAGTCGATACTACTATAATTACAGCGATATTTTTTATCGTCACAAAATCTTTTTTCCTTAAAAAAAAATTAAATAAAAATCATTGTTATAAACTCAGAAAATACGTCCCTGGACACATGAGGACTTAAATTATAAAAAAAAGTATGATCCTGTAACTACTTGGTATCGGATCGATACCTACATTTGTGGACTCATCCAAAACTAATGTAAAGCAACCAATCAACAGAAGTAGAGATGTCCGATAATGGCTTTTTTGCGGGGGTGTATATTGTAGCGTCCCGCAAGAGTTAGTGCTTCAAGGGGTTCTGGGTATTTGTTCTGTTGTATTTATGTTGTGTTACGGTGCGGATGTTCTCCCGAAATGTGTTTGTCATTCTTGTTTGGTGTGGGTTCACAGTGTGGCGCATATTTGTAACAGTGTTAACGTTGTTTATACGGCCACCCTCAGTGTGACCTGTATGGCTGTTGACCAAGTATGCATGGCATTCACTTGTGTGTGTGAAAAGCCGTAGATATTATGTGACTGTGCCGGCACAAAAAGGCAGTGCCTTTTAAGGATTAAAGGCACTCTGTATTTCTCCCTACGTCCGTGTACAGTGGCGTTTTAAAAAATCATACATTTTACTTTTTGAAACCGATACAGATAATTTCCGATATTACATTTTAAAGCATTTATCGGCCGATAATGTCGGTAGCCCAATATTATCGGACTTCTCTAAACAGAAGAATAAGTGATTATTACATTTTAACAGAAGATGTTAAAAGAGAAAGTAAGCATATGTTAACAGTAAATAAACCAGTAGATTAAAAGTTAATTTTCTACCACTTGTCCTTAATTTAGACAAAATAATAGAATGGAAAATGACACAATATGTTACTGCATATGTCAGCAGACTAAATTAGGAGCCTTTGTTTGTTTACTTACTAATAAAAGAAAAGTTGTCTCTTATATTCACTATTTTATTTAAGGACACAATTGCAATAAGAAACAGATGTTTAATATACCGTAAGATTTTTTTGTTAAAATAAAGACAATAATGCTATTTTTTGTGGTCCCCTTTATTTAGGAAAGTATTGAAAAGTATCGAAATACATTATATTGGTATCGGGACAACCCTAGGTCACATATGGGAAAACAAAAACAGAATTGACTTGTAGTGTGAACAAGGCCCAGGTTTGTGCATCAGAAAATGAACTCAATAACATTTTGGGTGTCCAACACATACTTGCCAACCCTCCCGGATTTTCCGGGAGACTCCCGAAATTCAGCACCTCTCCCGGAAACCTCCCGGGACAAATTTTCTCCCGAAAATCTCCCGAAATTCAGGCGGAGCTGGAAGCCACGTCCCCTCCAACTCCACGCAGACCTGAGTGACGTGTCAACAGCCTGTATTCATGTCCGCTTTCCCACAATATAAACAGCGTGCCTGCCCAATCACGTTATAACTGTAGAATGATCGAGGGCGAGTTCTTGGTTTCTTATGTGGGTTTATTGTTAGGCAGTTTCATTAACGTCCTCCCAGCGCGGTAACAACACACAACAACAGCAGTCATGTTTTATTCTACCGTAAAGCAGTTCGTCTGCCGTAAACAGCAATGTTGTTGTAATATATTGAGTTGGAGGCAATAACCAGGCGAGGTGATGAAACATTGCCGTAAACAGCAATGTTTGTGACACTCTTAAACAGGACAATACTGCCATCTAGTGCATTTGATGAAGGCACTTTTGTGCGTGCCACACAGCAATGCATCATCAGAGAGGGTGTTCAGCATGGTTCGAAAATAAGTGACAGAGAATAGAACAAGGATGGACAATTCAACCCTTAACTCAACAATGAGTAGATGAGTGTTATGTGTGTGTATATGTGTAAATAAATGAACACTGAAATTCAAGTATTTATTTTATATATATATATATATATATATATATATATATATATATATATATATATATATATATATATATAAAATAATAAAATAAATATATATTTATAGCTAGAATTCAATGAAAGTCAAGTATTTCATATATATATGAAATACTTGACTTAGTATTTGTTATATATTTATATATATATATATATATATATATATATATATATATATATATAAAATACTTGACTTGGTCAATTCTAGCTGTAAATATACTCCTCCCCTCTTAACCACGCCCCGCCCCCAACGACGCCCCCCACCTCCCGAAATTGGAGGTCTCAAGGTTAGCAAGTATGCTAACAGATGAATTAGATTTGCATCATGATATACGGGTAAAGTATTTTCGGTCTTTGTCGGACCTTTTAAATGACATTACCAACGAAAACAGAGGCACTACTCTTTGTAGTTTTTGTTGTTGTTGCACTAAAGCATATATTTGCAAAACTGTAGAAAATGATCTGTACTGCCACAGTTGGCGATGTGGTATAATTCTTATACTGAACTCCTCACTCGGCACTTTTAGCGTTTGTGTGTGTGCGTGTGTGCTGTAAC